>NW_021680378.1:1315662-1341178 GCF_001412515.2 Diachasma alloeum | reverse complement strand
AGAGGGGGGGGGGGAGAGGAACTGGCCAAATGAATGGCTAATTAATACATCATGGCCAGGGGGAGGCGTTACCGGAAACCGGTTGCTCGCGTGCCCTCTTGTTTTTTTCCCCCTACCACATGGTTATACTCATTTTTTCCGTCTTTAATGCACAGAATTATCATCTTTTCCCATGGGCTTGTTTACGTGAGTTTACGACATCGCGTGAGTCATTACGAGGTAGCCCATTTAATTTCAATTAAGTAAATTTTTGTCATGATTCAGGTAAAAGTGAAAATACTGGAAATTTTCGTAGCCGGAGGGGGATTTTTTGGTTATATTAAGCAACATGGAAAATGGGCAATTTAAGTATTGAACATATTTCGGGTCAAGGAGTCAGTTTAGGAGTAACAAAGACCTGACACGTGTTCGAGAGCTAGTCCTTTGTCATATTCATGGCATGCGTGTCAGACATTGGGTACATGGAGAAGGCACCAAGCGGAATCAATAGCCATCCCCTCTTCCTCAATCTCCGGGGTGATTTTCAGTGTTTAAGCCCGATGGAGTGGGTGGTATGTACACATTCATATGGTGCTCCATATGAGCGAAACCACATGAGAATGAGAGAGTGAGGAATGAGTGGGAAAAAATGAACAATGGATTTCTCAAGGAAAATGGAAAAAGACGAGAGAATGCACCTGACGATGTGAAGACAGTTGAATATAAATTATGTGACATAATCCAGCATTCATTGTCACGTCATTGTGTCGCTGATTTTTAGGTTACGGTGATTATCCCAACCGCCGACCATTTTCTTGTCGCACGGACAAAGGAGAAAATGGGGCAGGTTTGGGTAAACAAACGCACGTGACATCCGTTTCATTATTTTTCGAGTCTCTCTCTCTCTCTCTCTCTCTCTCTCTCTCTCTCTCTCCAGATGTATTATATTTCAGATTATAAGTGTGGAGTGACACAATACCTTCGAAATGAAAGCCACAAGTCATTTGGACCTAGTGGTTTTGGTCTCAGATTCTATTCAACCATTTTTTTCCGGGGTTTTGGAACATGGAGGAGCTGAGAAGTGAGCTCGAGGCTCCTTTGTGCTGTAGGGGGAATCAAAGTGGGCCAGACATACTTCCGGGATGGGGCGAGGCGTCAAAACCTTCAGCAGAACAGCAAAGCCCATCGACTATCCCCACGACATCAAAGACACTTCACTTGTGAATGGATATTTGAAGATATTTTTAATCCTCTTTCATCATTATCATGGGTTTTAAGCCGTAGCATTACCCTCTGGCATTGCGAGAAAATTCCACATGACTTTTTTTTTTGTGTAAAAATCAACGATTAATGGCCACTCCTAAATTCTTACTCAGAGTCCTTACCATCGACGATATGGTGAGAGATATAAAATTAGTTTAAAGGTTATTTTCAGTTTCACTGATTTTTTGAATAAAGGAATTCCAAGGATTGTACAGATGAGACGGCATTTCGTTTGCAAAGTATGCAATTAAAATAATTTCGTTGCCTCAACGAATTTTCCACGGTGAGGTTATGCAGGGAGGCGGAGAAACAGCTAACGGACCAACTTTCTCTCTCTCTCACTCTCACTGTTTCTCTATCTTCCTCTTTCATTCTATTTCGTAGTTTGAAACAGCAATCAACTGGCGTGTCTCTACTCTGTGTTTTTCCTGGTCTTTCACGTTGCTTTAGCCAAAGTATTTCTTCCACGGTTGTACTCAGTTGGTCCTTTTGTTCTCGGTTTGTGCCTTTTTGATCAAAGTTACGGTAAATCGGAATGCTATTCTCTTCATGACGATTTCATTTCTGTAATGGTATTGGGAAAAGTTTATTGTTTTTGTACCGGAGATTTTGGTTTCTGTGAATTGTATCCACATTTGTTGGCATTGCTCTCCGTAGGTGATCATTAAGTGGTGCCTGGGAGGAATCCAATGGTTTCGTCAAAGTTCTCTATGAAATTCACGTTGTCCATCTATCAAGGAACGGCCTATCAGGGACCGGCAAAAATTGCTAATATGTAATTTTAAATGAAGTTTAGCGTAGATTAATCAATGTTCACTACTTTTTTATTTAATTTTGAGAGTAATTTTCAGTTCTCAGTTATAATTAAACAATTAGTTCTAAATTTCGGAATTTGATTTCTCAATTAATCTGAACATCATCATTCTTGCGAATTTTAAAAATTGGAAATGTTGATTGATAATTAATTTAATAAAAATTGAAAAATTCTGTAATACAGCTATCTGATTTCATATGGAGGGGAGGGTAGGGCAAAATGGACCCGTAGAGCAAAATGGACTTCAAAATTTTAGTAAACCTGTCTCTTCGCGATAGTACCGGAAAGTAGATTCCATGTCAGATGTGCCTAAGATGGACTCACTATGTGTGTGGATTAATCCAGACGATTTCGAATTCGAGTGACGACCGCGCATAATGTTTAACATAATAGCATTATTGTTATTTGAAAATGCGCCCAATCATTAATTTATTAATTTTATTATTGTTATTTTCACGTACATTTTAGATGAAAAAAATCTTGACTGTGAGTTTGAAAGATCGAAAATAGTCGTTCCCCAATTTTTGAAATTTCCATTTACCGGAATTACTATGGAAATTACGATTGTTCCTAATCACATTCCTGTTGATTCTCATTGATTTCCACGGTATTTGTGATGTTTATTTACACAATAAACGACGAATAGTTGATAAAATTATGATGAAAGAAGGCACTTAATTTTTTTCAGACGTTCCATTTTGCCCTATCCTCCACTAACAAACTAATTTTAATTCTGTATTACAATTTTTCCTATCCCCGAGTGGAAATTTCACTGTTAGCTTGGATCTACAATAGTTTTAGGTTCAATACTGGTCAGAATTTATTGATTAGACTTTCAGATCAGGATCTGATGAGATTCTGAATGGAGTATCTGTATTCATTGTGGCGGAGTGAATTGTGATCCTATTCTGATCAGTTAAATCTCGACTAGATCCGTATCGGATCCGGTACTATTCAGGAAGATCGAATCCTAGAATTTTGACCAGGCATGGACCCAAACAAGCGTTACATTTCTGATCCAAAATTGATCAAAATCAGTTTTCACTGGTCAATCTCATATTCTATCCTAATTTGAATTTCCACTCGGGTCTCTGCCCATTATCATCAAATTCCAATCGTGAAAGATCAAACTGTCCAACACTATTAGTCCACCAAGATGTAACACTTCCACACAAAAACCGCCACTCCCCAACAACATCGATCACCCACTCAATTTCCTATTTCCACAATATGCTTCCCGTGTTTTTTTTTCATCTTCTCTTTGTTCACCAGGTACATTTATGCAGTGTAATAGTCCTGACCGGGCTCTTTTGTTTGCTCGTGGACGGAGATGAGCACTGATGGGTGTTGGTGATCAGCCGTCACGAATTGGAAACTGTCCTGAAAATAATACATCACACCAGCTAGACCAGATTTGGGGGGAAAAAACTATCCAAGGGTGGCTGAATGGTGTTGAAGATAGGAGTATAGAGTGAGAGTACGTGAATTCGATTTATCCGAATTTTCCGTGGATGGTGGAAACCACTGATGATACCTCCAACATTCAGGCTGAGTAGGAGAGAGAGGTGGAGAAGCAGTTGTTGGGCTTCATAAAGCCCATACCCGATGATGAAACTCGATAACCTCTATTATGGCAGAAGTGGGAGCGGTTTCAAGTAATTAATACCGATTGTACCGCGGTGGTGTCACCTGATGCAGATCCAGGGAGTGATTTCACGTTGATTAATTTTGTAATAAAAAATTGGGAAACTGGTTCTCAGAGTATTGGTTTCGGGATGAAAATTGTTATTTAATATTTTGAGTTTTTTTCTTTATTTGAAATTTAATACGGATTATCAACGAGAAATTTCTCGAGAATGTTAGGAAAGACAGAAGAGTCGTCTTGTTGCGACCAAATGGAGGTACTGAAGTCGTTCCATTTTTAGATTTTCTAATTTCGCTTGGAAGATGGAAGAAAAAAAGGGCTAGAGTGATTGTAGAATACAGCAATGTTTTCTGGCGATTATAGAGCCTTCGAAAGGCTTTTTTGGTTCCTTCGGGTCCATTGAAGAGACGAAACTAAAGACATTCATCAATTTTTTCTGGCGATTACAACCTCTTGGAAAAAGGGCGCAAAGAAGGCTCAATTTAAGACATAATTTCTGCTTCCGCAAGATTCAATCTATACTTCTGCAGAAGCAACAGGACCACTCGACGACACGATCAATTCATAACTTCCCTTCCTCACGTCACCTACGAACCCGTTTCTAATCGATTGAAAATATCCCCATCCAAACTCCAAAACTTCTCCACTTCTTCCCGTAGTAATTCAACCAGAACCTTCAAAAACCTGTCTACAAGTCCTCACCCTTGGCAAGCCTTCCCCAAACGGGCCAACACCAAATTCACCCACCAAACTGTCTCTTTCCACTTACCACGACTATGTGGCGATTATAGAGTCTTCGGCAGATCCTGACAAAAGCCATCCCCTGTAGATAGAAATTGATCGAGTATTTTTTCGTTCCTTTGGGTCCACGGAAGGAATGAAACCAAAGACATTCATCAAGTTTTTCTGGCGATTGCAACCTCTTGAAAAAGGGCACGAAAAAGTCTCAATTTAAGACATAATTTCTGCAAGATTCAATCTATACTTCTGCAGAAGCAACAGGACCACTCAGGACGCGATCAATTCATAACCTCCTTACCTCATGTTACCTACGAACTCGTTTATAATCGATTGAAAATATCCTCATTCAAACTCCGAAACTTCTCCACTTCTTCCCGTAGTAATTCAATCAGAACCTTCAAAAACCTGTCTACAAGTCCTCACCCTCAGCAAGCTTTCTCCAAACGGGTCAACACCAGATTCATCCACCAACCTGTCTCTCTCCACTTACCACGACTATGTGGCGATTATAGAGTCTTCGGCAGATCCTGACAAAAGCCATCCCCTGTAGATAGAAATTGATCTAGTATTTTTTCGTTCCTTTGGGTCCACGGAAGGGATGAAACCAAAGACATTTATCAAGTTTTACTGGCGATTGCAACCTCTTGAAAAAGGGCACGAAAAAGTCTCAATTTAAGACATAATTTCTGCAAGATTCAATCTATCCTTCTGCAGAAGCAACAGGACTACCCGACGACACTATCAATTCATAACTTCCTTTTCTTACGTCACCTACGAACCCGTTTCTAATCGATTGAAAATCTCCTCATCCAAACTCCAAAACTTCTTCACTTCTTGCTGTAGTAATTCAACCAGAACCTTCAAAAATCTGTCTGCAAGTCCTCACTCTCGGCAAGCCTTCTCCAAACAGGCCAACACCAGATTCATTCACCAATCTGTCTCTCTCCACTCACCATGTCTATATGTTGATCCTGAACGTGACCTGACTTTCATCACCGTCGCAAAAATAAAAATACCCAACGAAAAGAAAACAAATAATTTCATTCTTTTTCTTCTGTAACGCATCGGTTATTCCAGCCACGAATCGCTTTTCCTTATCTATCTGAAAAGATTATTCTAGCTTTCGTCTGTTACCGAGTCTCTGATATTGAAAAAATATACATCGCAGAGGAGTGGCAGAGGTGGAAGGGCTTGGTAGACTCACCTCCTCTTGGGGACTGAAAACTACCGAGGGCAGTACTCCAGGGTTTTACATGAGTACAAGTTTCTATGCCATCGTCTTCCTTTGCATACTCAGTGGCGTATTGATATTTTAAACAGGTTTTTAAATTTTTTCATTTATATTCAATGGTCAGAGATCGAGGTAGATCTTGTTTACTTGCGCCCGGTTTTCTCACGGTATTAATTCTGTACAATTTTCTGTGGTAAATTTGTTGGAAGTGCTGATGTTATTGGTTGAACGTAACGGAACAAATTTATTTTTTACTTTTGGTAAATGATGAGATTTTCATTATCTGGAAATTTTTCTCGGCGAATTCGTTCCTTTGAAATTAATTTTTCTTACAAATTTTTTCCATGTGAGAATTGAATTTCTTTTTTGTCTCCGGATGAAAGCTTTGTAGTTGTTCAAATTTAAGTTTTGAATTTTTTGTGTTATATCGACTCCAGTATAATCCAAAAAGTCCGAAAATGCAATTTTTAGACCTCGTATGCAACAAATTTTTTTTGCAGTTGTTCGCTTATGAATGGATTGAATTGAATCTTTTGTCTTCTTTAAATATAGGTATTGTTGAGCCCAATCAATCGCCAGTAATTAAAATTTGATTGATCGATTAGTTTTTTTAATTTTCGAATTTTTTCGAAAATAGGTTGTCCTACGATGACTTAAAAAAAATGTTCTGAATTGATTGAATGATGGCTTAAAAAATTTGTTTGGATATCCTTTTGACCGAGTGCGAAGATAAAGGGGATAGCAATGATCGTTATTTTGATTTATTTGAAAATTTGCCAAAATTTTGTATTTTGTGGAAATCAGAATTCCGGAGATATCTTTGAATATCATGCTTCAAATGAATTCAATCATAGTTTAAAATGTTTGTTTCAAGCCATTAAGTCGAAGCTAAAAGATGACGATAGCTATATTGGTTGATTCGATTTTTATGATGATTGTTGAAAATTTCGAAGTTTTCATGAATTTCCCTGAAAGTGAGCTTTCTGATGGTTTCTTTAAATGTGATGTTTCAAATTCATTCAAGTTTGTATAAATCAAATTTTTCCATTAACATTTTATCGAAGGGCTGAGGGGAGGAATAGAACCGTAAAAAAGGCAATCGGTTGTGTAGGAGAAAGGGATAATAAGAATAATGATGATGATAACATTCAACTAAGTTGAAAATCTGACAAAATTAGTTGAAACAAATCTTATTCAATTTAATTAAATGAAATAAACAATGAATTATACGTGATCGAAGGAAATGATGTGCAAAATAACCATTCGCAAGCATATTGCTAAAGTATTTATTTATTAGCAATTTCCCATTTGTTTTTCTCTTAGACGGGAAAGAATGAAAAAGTTCATGAAAAAAATCGTCTTTTTTTATTGGCGATTGTTAAATCAATTCGTAGTATACCGACCAATAGTGATATGTAAATTTTGTTTTATCAGATCAGTTGTGTTGTGTTACACTGAATAAATATGAATTGATGTGTTCAAATACGTATCCGATTCAATATTTTCCAGGAAAAATTTCACACGACTTTTCCCGGGATTTAAAAAAATTAAATAAAAATTTTCCCGAAAAAAAATTCCCTTTACATGAAAAATTTTATAGATTATTGCTCAATTATTGCAAAACCTGCCACAACCTCCTCGCCATAAAGAACATCAATCCCCAATCCCCGTTCCGTTCTAAAAAATTCCTCGAATTAACAAAGCCTCCAGCAACTGACAAAGATTAATAAACAGTCGCCATCGCTCACGGTAATGACACAAAAGAAAAAAAAACCTGCAGAAAGTAATCAGTCGCAAGCAGTGGAGTTTCCTCGGTAAACCACAAAACGATTCCAGACCTCTTTCAGCTTCTTGGTTTATCCCAAGTGGGTCATAAGGATGTGGAGAGAACTATAAGACCCTGGCGTCATTCTCCAGGATATACATACAAGACTTTCTGGTCTGAAGTGGCAGACCAAGTGGGGAGAGGGGGAGCAAAGAACCTCTTCAAACCAACATTATGCACAAAATTCATGTGTACAGTCCTCCACGTGAATGTCTGTGTGGTCCATAAGCATTCAGTGTGGAAGACATCGTTTGGTGTGAGCCAACGAGGCCAACGTCGTAAAATCCCATGGAATAGGGCACCCCACTGGTGTTTCAAACCGAGATGAACATCGTATATCAGTGTTTTCTGAATCTCTTTGCTCCCATGCAATAGAGGAATTGCAGACGATTGTTTGGTTTCGTCATTTCCATCTTCTTTTATCGGGATGGGCTATTTGATGGTGACGTTGGGTTGACTATTACTCTCCCGCCCGCGTGCTATAAAGAACTCGTGCCAACTGCTCTTACGTGAATTTGGATGCTGTCCACTATCGACATTCAGACTGGGAGTAGCCGGCGATTCACGAGGAGTTGCCAATCACTTGTTTAATGGCACAATCTATTCTCAGAGGTGGGGGGAGGGGGGAAGGTGGTAAAAAATTGGGGCTATTCGTGGGCGCGGATTCTTCGGGATTGGGCCGCTGTTACGGAGGTAAGTGGTAGGTGTGAATTATGTTGATGGGGGCTCCAGGGGATTGATTGGTGATTGGGCGAGCTGGCTTTGGGGAGACACTGGACTGTTGGAATTTTTTTTGGAAAATTAAGGATGTATTACACCCTTTTCGCCAAAATTCACGTTTTTTGAATTTTTGTGGCAAATTGTTAATCGGATTGATGTGAAAAAATATACCGTTTTTTGCGTTTTATGATTACTTAATGACTCGCGAAATTTCATAATCGTGCAATCATTTTCCTGCGTTTTTTCTAAAACTTTTCGGAAATTCACAGAACTTTAGAAAAAATGCAGGAAAATGATTGCACTATCATGAAACTTCGTGAGTCAGTCAATAATGATAAAACGCACAAACGGCATATTATTGCGCGTCAATCTGATCAATAATTTGTCAGAAAAATGAAAAAAAAACGTGAATTTTGGCCAAAAGGGTGTAGTACATCCTTAAACATTATGTTCAGTCAGAAAAATACACTGGTCGAAATTTAATAAAATTTTCGGGGAAACTGTGCTAGCGATTCTCAGGAGAAAAGTGGTCATGAAATTTCAAGTTTTAGGGAGAATTCACAAAATGATTTCACAGGTTGAGTGAGTTTTTAATGGAACATGAATAGTTAAATATGACATGAATTTTGAATTTTCCCCTGATTTTTCATGATTTTTTTACTTTTTACGGAATAATTGAACTGAAAAATCAAGTTTTTAAGGGATTGTCAGATCATTCGAACAGAAAATTAATGGAATATTAGATTTTTCGATGACAAGATTTCTTGAAATTTCAGTGGAAATTAAACATGATAAAAATTTTCGGATTTAAACCGTTAGAAAACATTTTAATAATCAGAAAAAAAATAAAAAAGTTAACTTTTTGAGGAAAATTGATAGAATAATTAAAAAATTGGGATTTTTGAAAACTACGAGCATTTTCTATAAATAATTTATTAACAATAAATTTTCGACGATAAAATTCGTTTGTTCGGAATCGTAACAAAGTTAGTAAAATACTCAGAATTCTACCAGAATTCGATTTCACAGCTAAAAAAATAAGGTTTCCGAAAGTTTAAGCAGTTTCAATTATTTATTTATAAACAACGAATGTTTAGAAAATACTTCTGTGCAAAATATCATTCGAATGACGCTAAACAGTCATGATTTTTTCAAATTTTTCCACACAACTTAATTGACAAATTGGATGATTGAAAATATTTTTACCAAACTGTAAAAGATAGGGGAGGATGGGGCAAAACGGTCCCCCTTCAATCGTCAATATTTTCCGATTCAATAATCCAATTGGGATGAGTTAGGGCTCATTTTGAAGAATGAAAAATTATCTTCAAAATGAAGTTGCAACTGGGAATTTTCATAATGTCATTCACAAGTTATTGACAATTGAAAGGGGGCCGTTTTGCCCCACCCTCCCCTACTTGAATATTTTTAAAGATATCCATAGCTTTCATTTGAGCCCCATTTAACCTTAAGTTTCCGGGCATTTTACAATGATTTTATTATTCAAAATTTGCAGGTCTGGATTTGAATCTCGATATTAAACCGTTGGAAAACATTTAAAAAATCAGAAAAAAATGAAAAAGTTGACGTTTTCAGGAAGATTGATAGAATAATTTAAAAATTGTGATTTTCAAAACCTACGAGCATTTTCTACAAATAATTTATAAACAATCTATTTTCCACGATAAAAATCATTTGTTCGGAATCGGAATTTTACCAGAACTCGATTTCATGGCTAAAAACACAAGGTTTCCGAAACTTCAAGCAATTTCAATTATTTATTCACAAACAACGAATGTTTAAAAAAATAATTCTGTGCAAAATGTAATGTGAATGATGCCGCTGAATAATCCTGATTTTGTTAAATTTTTCTCGCGCAATTTAATTGACAAATGTGATGATTGAAAATAGTTGAATCTATAGTATAACCTGTACCAAATTGTAAAAGGTACTTGGATGTCCTTAATGTATACATTTGAGACAACATTCTGTCGAGTGATAGAACTCCCCAAAATAGAATTTGAGATGCGAAATTTTTTCCAGTTTTTCCAACCCCCTTCAACCAAAATCTGCGACTCATCAATGAAGTGTGACAAAGGTGTCCTTCACCCCGGTAAAGCAGCAAAAAGTAACCGATATGCTCGATGTTTCCGCGGCTACGGTGAATGTTGTGTAATTGCTTGCCAGGTCGAAAAAAAACAACGTAAAAAAAAAAAAAATACAAGGGACAGAGAACAGACGGGAGGAGTGGGAGTGGGCTTGAGCTACAGCGTGTCCGATCCGGACGGTCGAATTCCCCGGTGCGATTTTCTCGTGACAGTGCGGTGGGTATCGACGCGGGCCATGAAAGCCCGTGGGAATCACCGCGGGAGTGGGACACACTGGCCAGGAAAGGGAATAATGAAAATAACACGGGAGGAAAAAAAATTGGGAGAGCAGAACTGACGCTCGCCATGACGTGTTCATTCGGACGGGATATAGCCTGACAATTTTTTTAACCCTGCAGCACACCCAGTGATGAAAAATTATATTTCATTGATGGAGTGAGCACTTTTTAGCTATTTCCGATGTACATGGAATGAAAACAAATTTTTTTTGCGCTTCTCCCGGGATCTGGGACTTGGAAAATATTGAGAATGAGAATTGCCGCGTGCTAATGTTGAGGAAGTTAATTGAGTGTCGGAGAAAATAATTGCAGAGAGGTGAACATGAGTGGTGATTGATAATGGCCATCAGGAGAAATGGTATCTTTATTTTTGGGAGAACTTCTGAGGCTGTCTTCAATAGAACAAATACCGGTTCAAGTTGAGGGGATTTTGGCCCCTTTTTCAAGACGTATGTGTTGCCAAAGTCAAGTTTCAAGACATTACGGAAATTTCTTGTCCGCACGGAGAGAAATAATCAGTAAAAAATTGCAGGCGGCTGTGTCTTCGATACAGCTGCAATTGTACGTGGATACGTCCATGGTCTTTCCTTCTTTTTCGAGTTTCTTAGAAACTCCTTGCATTCCCTCGAGTTTGCTAGAAAATCCTTGAATTTTTTCGAAATTTCAAGAAACTTCTCGAATTATCTAGAAATAGAAATGTGTAGAATTTTCTAGAATTCCGATAGATGGCGCTGCACATAAGGACAGTTTCCCAAAATGACCCCCCATATTGAAACCATACACGTATCCACGTCAAAATTACGGAACAATTCACGTAATCCGCAATGGGGAATCGTTTTCCGGCAATTTTTATAGGAATGCAAGAGAAGAAATCTGAAACGTTCAGTGAATTTTCAGGTTCATCACCGAACAAAGCACGAAATTGTCACGTAATTTTTTCGTAAGAAGTAAAATCTTACAGAAACTTCCCGACTTATTATGCCTCTAAAATCAAAAACTCTTGAACGTTCAACAATTTTTATGAAGCTGGTGAGTTATTTCTACGTTCTGTTCCGTAAAATTTCTCAATCATTGGGGAAAAATTACGGAACGAATTTTACCTTGCTCGCGGATTACGTTTCAAAACTTAATTTTTACGTTTTTTCTGGTGATTTTTAGTGAATTTTTCTCTCCCTGTGTTAAATGTCTTGCTTTCAGATGTAAAAACGTGAAAATTCGTTGCACACTGAGCGAAAAAAATTAATTCTGTCGAAAAATTATGTTCCCCTGAAGAATTCGCGACGTTTCGCTTATAATTTAAGCTTTTTTTAAGCATCGCGAATTGACAATAATCTAGTGCAGTTTATTGTTTTCTCCACATTTCCCAACACCCAACATCCTTTGTGAAAGATTAAATTTACTTCTATCAAGTTAGTCAATAGCCTTCAAATAAATCTGCTCCACTCCATCAAATATTCTCCCGTGGAACATATGGTTTTTCAGCAGAACTTATTTTTTCTCCCAGTGCACCATAAAAAAATGACCTATCAAAAACTCAGCCTCCATCACCATTCCCATCACTTTCCTCCCAAAACCGCCCTAAAAATATAATTCATTTTCCCATCCACTAAAAAAACAAAAATGTTATCACTCACCCGTTGGCTCCCGCTCCATCCCTTTCTCCTCTGAAATAAAGAGAGTAAAAAATTGAAAAAGCTTTCTAAATTCAGAACAAAAGTGGCCTGGGCCGAATGAAAAAAAAAAGCCAAGAGAAGTGGCGAAATGAAAAAGTCCGAGTGGCAAGAACCGTCATGAAAAATCTCCAGCAGTGGAGCGTCCTAATTCCGTCGGTCTGATATACCCTAAAAAAAATGAATGAAAAAAAAAACGCGAGAGACAGGAAAAAAAGGTTTTCATCGTAGGCCGGGTCTGCAGGGCTCGTGGGAATCGAGGCTTTTTTTTATCGGTCACGGAGACACTAGCCAGGGTTTCCCCCTCAGGCCAAAAACCCATTCCAGGGTTTTTGGTTATACCGGGGTATCCAGTAACGGACAACGTTACCATGGAGGACTGGAGACCTCCAACCGAGGGAAAGAACCCGCCCTTCACCTCTCCTCCACGCCCCTTTCAACTTTTTTCCTCTACTCACTTGAAACCACCGACACTACCTCTCCCTTGCACTTCTTCTTTTGACACTGGAGCAACTCTACACTTACACCGTAAAAAGCGAGTGGAGTATTAGTTTCAGGGGCTGGGGTTGAAATGGCAAGGGCTACTTTTGCTACTTTGGAATTTAAATATTTTTCTTCTGCAGTGAGACAACAAAATTCCTAATATCTGAAGCGTATTTACTTGAGACTGGCAACTTTAGGTCGAACGGATAGATTTCCCGGGCATCTCAACTCACGTGGAGAAAAAAAGAATGAAATTTCGGGGATAGTTGACTACCAATTTTCAAAACAGTGACACGGAACGTGATTTAGGGAAAAAAATCATGAAATTTCAGGTTTCACTGAAAATTCAGTAAAATTCCAGAATTTTAAGCGGCATAAAGACGAGAATTTCTCAATTTATTGGAATTTTCAATCTTCTCTGAAATTTCAATGGAACTTGAACACGATAAAAATTTCCGAAATTTGGCACGGAAAATTCAGACGAAAACTATTAACAGCGTGCACTGAGAGAAAAAATTACTTTTGACAAAGGTGATTTCCTTGACACAAGAAAGTATTCTCCTGTCAATTTCTAGAATCGTGAAATCTGGTAAATAATTTTGTGCTCACACTGAAAGAAAGAAGTCTTTCAACAGGAGATTCTCTTGTCCCGAAAAAATTTCCGAGTGTTTACATAAGTCTTCCCATAAATTCATATGTTTGCGTCATATCTAGAATTTAATGGATTTTGAGAATTGACACTTTTCCGATGTGACCACTCATCATCTCCGACCAAGGAATTATTCTTTCGGTTGCACGACGCACACTTTCACGATCAATTCAAATGTATAGAAAATTGATCTCAAGTGTTGTGGTCTTTTTTTCATCAAAGCCCTGATGAAAAAATAATTCTACATATAACGCAAACTACATGAATTTATGGGAAGCACATAATTTCTAGTCTTGAGAATGACAAGAGAATCTCATCCTGTTGGAAAACTTTTGCCTCTCAGTCTGAGAACGAAATTATTTATCAGGAGATTTCACGATTTTTTACCCTAAATTGGTCACCCTATGAGGAAATCCCTTCCGTGCGTCGTTTTTCTTGAATTACGATACGGAAATTAACTGGAAAAATTACAAAAAAATTCATTTTGTCAATTGAAATTTCTAAAAAATTATAGTAGTTTTTAGAACAACATATTTCCCGAAATTCCAAAAGTTAACAAATTATTTCGAACAGATGAATTATTTTTTCCCATGTTAAATGAAATTGCCCATCACGCGACATTGCCGGAAGCTCGCTAAACGCGCGCGGGCAGTGTAGAGTGAATTCGGCAACGCTACCCACGTACGAAAAAACGAATGGGCCGAGCTTGACCCAAGCCCGGTGGCCGGCCTGCCGAACTTCGGGACCCGTTCCTCAACCGGGACCGCGCCGGACTTGGTTGANCTTATAATTTTTTCGCCCCTTTCCATTATTGCGATTTGACCCTTACAATTTTACTCTTCAGATTTTACCCTTATGATTCCACCCCTATGATTCCATTCTCATCACCTCACCCTTACGGCTTAACCCTTACAGTTATACCAACGGCTGGAGCTCAATGACCAAGCTCCGGGCCACCGCTGGCTGAGGCTTGGTTATCGAGGTCCGACATGCCAATGGTTGGCCAAGGCAGGGCCAGATCTGTCAACCAAGGCTCNAAATGACAAAAAAATTGATTTTGTCAATTGAAATGTCTAAAAAATTATAGTAGTTTTTAGAACAACATATTTCCCGAAATTCCTAAAGTTAACAAATTATTTCGAACAGATGAATTATTTTTTCCCATGTTAAATGAAATTGCCCATCACGCGACATTGCCGGAAGCTCGCTAAACGCGCGCGGGCAGTGTAGAGTGAATTCGGCAACGCTACCCACGTACGAAAAAACGAATGGGCCGAGCTTGNGGGCCAGATCTGTCAACCAAGGCTCGGTTACCCGCCCTTCTCCCGAGACTCAAGCCCTGGTCCCCAGGGATGGCCGAACCTCGGTCCAAGCCTGGGCGCCCAGACTTGGCAAGCCCAGGCTTGTGCCAGGCTTGGCCCGTTTCTACAACACTGGCATTTCGTACGTGGGATAGAGCCTAAATAACACGGCGGGGAATCCCCGCGGAGGTGACCGGAGTCGCTATGGCGCGTTTGGTGACCCGACTAGGGTTAAAACTGACAAGAGAATATTTTCTTGTATCAAAGTAAACTTTCTTTGTCAAAAGTAGTGTTTTCTCTCAGCGTGCTTTGAAATATTCTTGCAGTCACCTATGATTTTGTCGGAAATAAAGTCACTCAAATCGCGGAGAAATCGATCAATCATGTGTCGCCAAAATGGAAAAGACTGTAAAAGCTTCCGTCCCGTAAATGCGTTGAAGACGATATACGAACTATAAAAGTAGCGAACGAAGGACAGAGCGTCGAGACGGAGCCAACATCCGGTTCTAATGTACTTCCGGCTGGTGAAAGGGGTGAAATATCAAATGTTATCCAAATCTCGTGGCTCGATGTCCACAGGGAGTCTATTTCCTCGATCCTCTCGTGCTTTTTTTTATCCTTCAAAGGGGGAGAAGAGAGATATGAAACCAACCAAACAGCTCCAAAAGGAGAGGAATTTTGTTGGGCTATCATGGCGGGAGCCTTCCGATGGGACACGATGCTCTACGTATCTTGATGGGATGGTTGGTTATCCTACCACGAAAACTCGTCCCCGGGGCTCGATTAGAGCCGTTTGTTCTTACTAGGAAAAATCTCTCGTTCTCCTTTTGGATTCGCTGACTTCAGATAGGAAATTGGATGTACTGAGAACAGTGACAGCTGGGAGATGGGTCCTTGGAGATTGCAGCGGAGGATTTTTCGGTGGATTGCGGGTGATAGATAATTACACATTTGAAGTTGATATTTCTTTCGTTGAAAACGAGACGCAACTCTGAGGGTTTTAAGTAGGAGGGGAAATGGAGGGGAATCTATTGTTCTCTCGCAGAAACCAAATCGCTGAACAAAAAAATCGATATTTCAATTACAAATGTTCAATCTATGTCGACCATTTTTGTGTTCGAACAATTTTTTTAATAACTTTTCTATTCTTTTCCCACATATTTCAGGTCTTCTTTTATTTTTCTAGCTTGTCTTTTGGATAATTGAAAAATAATTAATGTGGATAGAAAAAGTGACACCGTCGTGCCGTTCGAGGCACAAGTTGGCAGCACTGATTCACTCAGCCGTTATGTTCCTTCCCATAGCGAAATGTATCATCACAACTCAATTTGTATTTGCCGCGCTTACCCCTCCACGATTTCTAACTCCGACGTTGTCGCTATTCCAAGTTGCACACGCGGAAATCCTATTTTTCATGAGTTTTTTAATTATCCTTTCTAAACGATTCTCCGAGGCCATTTGGATTATTTGTTTTATGTTCCTCCATGAAAGCTCCCCCAAGTGCGAAATTTCAGGAAAATGGCAACTTTTTTTCTATTTTTAATATTTTTTTTCTGTGACTGTAGTGGTCACGCGGGGACGCGGGGAGTATGCGGCTCCGACGGTCATCCAAGCTAAGCAGCGTTCAGTCTGCTCAGTACTTGGATGGGTGTCCGCTTAGACACACCTAACCGCGTGGGACTACAGTCGCTAGGCACGAATGTAGAGAACCACTGTGCCCATTGAGTCAGTGTGACCAATGGACACAGTGGAATCCCTGCATTATCGGCCGGTTGCACGACTGAGGTTTTCCATGGTTTCCCTGGCAGTCTAATCCCGAATGCGGTTCAGTTGGGGGTAAAGTAAGTCGGCCCATGGTAACGCAGATAGGGAAGGGAACAAAATGTAAAAACCCGAGAGGGTATACATCTGGGTTATCTGGGATTTTGCATAGGGGTTTTGAAAAAATCAAAGAATGTATAAAAAAAATTAATTTCTTGACTTTTTTCGACCCCCCCCCCCCGCTGACTACACCGTGACTTTAAACGCTTCTGCTTCAATGTGGGGAAATCCGCAGTTGAAAATCATTCTCCAACTGACATTCCTTGCAAAGAATGAAGTAGTTCATATTAGAATATTCTAGTATATTTTTGAAAGTCTGGAAACTTAGGGTCAAATGGGACTCAAAGGAAAGCTCTGATGCTCGACTATAGAAGTAGAAAAGCATTTCGTTGGAGAAAAGATAACTAAAGTACTTAAAAATCCTTAAATTGAAAAAAAAAGATGAGCCCTGTCCCCTTAGTTCTCAAGTTATTCCAACAATAAAATCTCTTCGTTCAACGTGTGACGTCATAATTTGGGAAAATGTCGAGGTCGTTTTTTTTTAAATTCATTGTTTCATTTCCCGAAACATCCAATGGACTCATTCCCCCTACCCTCTCCGACCCACACCCTAAAAAACTGAAAACTCTCGTGGAAACCCGCCCTAACGAGCTTAAAAACCCGATTTCTCACGCTATCCCCAAAATTATCAAAAATTCCATTCACCAATACCTCGCGATGTCCAACTATTCACCAATTCCAAATGCCTTTGTATTAGACATTCATTCGAATAGAGTGTTCAACCGAATAATCGAAACTTCAAGGATCATCCTCAACGTCTTCATGGAAACGATTTTCCATTTCCATGAAATGCCGCTTTTGTACTCCAGGAGTATGGCTCCCATTTTTATATCTTAGTACTCTTTCCATACTCCTCCACCTCACCATCCTCTCTTGCCCCCCCCCCAGCCCCCCTTCCTCGTCCCGCCCACCTTTCAGACTATTATACTCTCAACCAAATCCCATGTGCCATTTTTTTCTGTACTCTGATGTATAGATATATTTTTCAGTGCCCGGTAGTTTTGCCACCCGAAGATGGCCGACTAAACTTATTGTTGAGGGGGCGGGTGCGGGCTAGTGGGGGGGAGGGTAGGGTGATTATCTCACCCCCTTCACTGCCTCGAAGATATCGTCGAGGAAGCACTACCAATGCGTTTCTCCTTCTTGTTGTTCACTTGAAGATATATATATTTTTTTCAGAAGAAGTCGTAAGAAGGCGCCCCCTTTTTCGTTGCCTAACCTCTTCAGATAAGGAATGTATTGTATTCGGCATTTAGTGATTTTCACGGAGCGATAGCAAATGCGAGTTATGGAGAGGGGGTCGGATTTCTGAATGATGGGGATTCACTAGGATGGAGAGACTCCGAGGTAATGAGGAAAATGTAATGAAGTATATTGAGAATGATTTGGCGGGAATTTCGGGGAGATTTGAATTTTTAGGAAGAAAAAAATTAATATTTTCAAATTAAAAGTGTGAAGAGTGAGAGAATTCCAATGTTGATGACCTCTATAATTTATTTCAATAATTTAAGCATAAAAACAATAATTTTTAGCTACTCTAAATGGACATTGGATAAGTTATTTCAAGCCATGCCATGAATAATTTTAAGAACGAACGGTTGATCATCACTGATGATAAACGTCACTTTATTGTCGACTCTGAAGCGAAAGTGACGCCTCGTAGTGAGTCAACTACGAAGTATAGGGAGTTTTTACGTCATTATCTCCCCTCTGCGTAAATTTTTCATCATCTCTATTAACCAAACTCTATTAACCAACTTCATCATAAAAATCCAACGTATACAATATTCCTACGATCTCATGATTATTTACTCCGTCAAAAATGTCAAGTTTCTCCGAAAATATCCTCCATACACAAAAAAATTGAATTTAAACTCCCTCGCCTCATTTTTTCCATTTCACCACCCGCAATTTTCACAACTTAAACCCCTCAAAAATTGAATGAATTTTATTATTACATGAAGTTATGAAAAACATTATTGACATTTGGGGGAATATCCGAAGGGGGGCCGAGGCCCATTTTCACACCAGTACCTCTCGGGAAAAGATATTCGATTGGTCTCAAGGGGCCGGTGGGGGTGGGGCAGCAGAACTCGAGGGAAGGGGGGACACGTTGAAAATTCAGTTTCGTACGTTCGCCGGTGGGCGCTTGAAATTCAAATATAGAAGTTCTCTGTCTCTCTCATTCCCTCGTTGTTCCACCCCCCAACCATATCCCTGGCGGGTTACATCTACGCACGGGTGATTCTCGAGTGCTGTCAATGAAAATAAAATTGACCAAACCCATTTTTTTACGGTTTAATGAAAAAAGAACTTCTATCCAGATTCATGCAGGTTTTTTTGGATTCATTTGGGGGAGAAAGCCCCGAGCGATGTTTTTTGGGGTGGCGGGACGAGAGACAGTCATTTGTGTTATTGGTTATTTTATTCATTGGATTGGGGAGTTGCGAATGGCGATGAATTTTTCAAAATAAACAACACTTTTTTTTGGGGTTGAAAGGGAGGCAGAAACATTGGGGTGTTTCAACGAACTCGACATTTTTATCACGTTGAAAATTTTAAGAGTGGAATAATGAAAATTCCGCAAAAATCACTCAATGTCATTCGTGAAAAATGCTCGTGAGAGATTGCAGACACCCCGTCAAATGCCTCCCGGAAGTGAGAATAAGAACTGACGTAACCCAGTCAAAGTTTTTGAGGCTTGACAAAACTCAGAGAACGAGGTAGAGTTGAAATGGATTATTTTTAGCCGCTTACGGCTTCGTGCTGGTCTTGCTGAATCCATCCGAGTTTTACAAGATTGGCTTGGAATACGGTTGAAAAGGCAATCGTTCATGTGTTTTCGCGGTTCACTAGCATTGGAGAACTTTCCAATTCTGAATGGTAGATTTATCTCGTTTTGCTCCTACGCTCAAGACAGCTTTCGTATCTCACTTTTCATGATCATCTGGGTTTCAGATAATATTTTTCGGACTTCAAAATGAGAATCTCGATTTCAGATGCTTCCGAGAAAATTACGTATAATAAATATAACTCAGTGTTATCAAATTAATGTACAAGATTAAATAATCTAGTGAATTAGATAACGAAATCAGATAACGTAGATGAATCAGAAGAAGATGAATAAAATCCCGAAAATTTCCTGCCATGTGATTGCATGTGATTAAGGTCTGAACATCTCATTGTATCTCACCTTACTTTATCTAGTGTAATCTCGTTGTCTAGTTCCATCTTAGATGGTTATCTTGTCCGGAGATGATGCCTATTGATTTTTCCAACACAGAAACCTTATTTATGAACCCCATGGAATCCATCTCTTGAATATGGACACTAGATACTCCAGATAAATTGGAAAGATAATCAATGGAGGACTGAAAGGATCTTGTGATAGTGTCTTAAATGAAATTGACGTCGTAGTAAATGCATAAATAATAGATAAACAATCATCGCATGCTCGTTTGCAGATTGTTCCAAGAAAATTACGCATTCTGAATACATATCTGGTGTTATTTAATTAATGTACAAGATTAAATAATCTAACTAGTGAATTGGATAATGACGTCAGATAATCTAGATGAATTAAAAGCTGATGGATAAAATCCCAAGAATATTCCACGATATTGAATGTGATTAATGTCTGAGCATCTCATTGTATCTCATCTGACTGTATCTAATATAATCTAGTCATCTTGTTTCATCTTAGACGACTATCATGTCCACAGATGATTCCGAATCATTTTTTCAGCACAGAAACCGCATTTATGAACTCCATAAAATCCATTTCTCTACTAAGGACAGTAGATAATCCAGATAAATTGGTCGATAATTAATAAAGGGCTAAAAGTATCTTGTAATATTGTCTTGAAATGAGGTTGAGGTCGTGGCATCATCTGTCCATCTCACTAGAGATAAAAATAAATTCGAGATAAATAATCATCTCAAGCTCAGTAATCCAAGGTACATCAGATAAAAAATTATCTATCACGTCGAAAACATTAATTTTGTCTCCGAATATCATATGGATCGATGCGTAAGAATTGCCCATTGGACGAACGGATTCTTTGTTAACCTCCAGGCGATACAGAGAGGCTTTACGAGGGTCTCGAGCCCTACCAATAGGTGTCGGAGTAGCAGAGTCTCGAGTGGCTGGTAATCCCACTGGCCGTCGAGTCGAGGATCAAGAGGGGAAAATGTTACTTCGTGCTCTACCCCGAGATCAAGCGGGGGGTCTTTATCGCTCTGTCTGTTCCCAATCTTGTTCCATAGACACGCTATACATGACTTCCAGTCTCCAGTCCCCGCCACACGTGCAATATAAAATAAAAAAATCCGTGGGAAAATTTTTTCCCACTGACATTTTTCCATTATTCGAATTGAAAAATCTAAAAATGGAAAATTGGACGTTCATAGCTATTTTAATGCTCCACTGTTTATTCCTTCGTGTCGTAATTCAATAGTTCCCTTCGTTTGCACGACAGTTTTATGGCTCACCGTGAACAGTTAAATGTTTATTTTCAGTGTCACCTGGGGAGTGACTGGGTTACGGTAACGAGAGAATGAACGAGTTTTATGCAGTTAAATGTGTAAGACGAATCCAAGGGGAATTTTTTTTTCTCTCTTATTTCTTTCAAAAGTGAGAGGTGGTGTAACGGTTTCCAGTTGGAGCGAGTGGGAGGTGGATGACAGAGCAGGAAGTGATCCTTTTGAGATGAAAATCACGGGAATGAGAAGTTGTGAGTCAGCGGGCGCATGCGGAGATGTCTGGTCAGATGAAAAATTATATTGGATTGTTATGATTTTTTTTTTTTCGGTAAAGAGTGGGACGAAAATCTTCTATTAAGGGGAGACCAGAAATAATAAAAAAAAAGGGGAGAGCTCACTTTATTTCATTCATGGAATTGCTCATTTTCTGAGAATGGGAATACGGACGTTGTTTTTTTTCTTAATTTCAAGGTCATGAATATTTGAGAGGTAACGGAAAGTACTATAAATTGAATTAAATTTTCCTCCCTTTCGAATGGCAACAGTATTATTCAATATCACGGAAACTAATGGCAATTTCCAGAACAATAAATTTCTCTTTATCAACCACAAAAGACCAATTTCCATACGACGAAGGAACAATATCGAAATAGTACTTCAATATCGTGATATGAGCATCATTTCTCGGGAATTCAGCCCCAGTCATGGCGTATAAATTCATACGGAGCTTTTTTTTCATCTGGCATTGGGTAGTTTTATTGGCTCCTCATGTCGTGGAAAGGTGCGTTTAATGGCCCGTCACGTGTAGAGGTGAAATCATTCGATACAAGTCTATGTTCTACGCTTCTTGAAGAGTGATCCCCTCACATCTTTTTCCTCTACATACTGGGGATTTTCTTTTATTTATGATCTCCGCGTTATACTCCCACCAACGAGGGACAGCCGTATATTTTTTCCTGGGTTTTCGCCTCACTTTTTCCGCAGGGTTTTTTGTTTATTTTTCTTTTTTGCTGGAGGGGGGGATCCCACTGGGGCTGCATTGTTAGCCATACACCTTCATTCTGCTGAGACTTGACTTTAACCGGAAAATCTATTTTGATTTTTTTTTAAAGTCATTTCAGGCTTTTTCTCATCAATTTTTTTTAGCAACGGATGAGAAAAATTGCAATAGAAAAATTGAAATGATTGAATTCTCATCCTTTGCTACAAAAAATTGATGAGAAAACGCCTCAAATGACTTTTTTAAAAATGACTAAAAAGAAAATTGAAAAAAAAAGAGAAAGAAAATTCTTTTAAATTCTTTTAAATTCTTTTTAATTTTCTTTTAAAAAATTTTTTTTTAAAGAAAATTGTTTGAAAAATCTCCATTTGTTCACTACAAATTCATCATTTTTTCATAGTAAAGGATGAGGATTTTTCTCATCCTTTACTATGAAAAAATGATGAATTTGTAATGAAAAAATGTAGATTTTTTAAACAATTTTTTTGTAGGGAAATCACGGGGGAAAATTCATAGTGTTCTGTGGAATTTTTATTTTCATCCTTTTCAATGATGAATATTTGGTTTTTTAATCTGTCTCATCACGTCGTATTTCAATTCATCATCACGTAAACTTTCCTTTGATGAAATTTTTACTAACCCAGCACAGACTGAAATAGTGTCTGGTATTAATTAAAATGCAAGATATCCCTTGGTTAACGTACCTAACACTACCCAAGTGAATTACAATTCCAGTATGAGGACGTTGGGTTACGCCAGTGCCGGAGATTGCACAATCTTTGGCATCGCTCGAGTTATCTCAGTCTCCTGGAATTTAATGCCTCACCCACGCAACATAAAATTAATACTACGCATATCTATCACGATGGTTTCCTCATGTTGATGTATGTTCCACCATTGAGGATGAGGAAAAAATAGACATCCATTCAGTCTCTTTGTGTCGATGTTGTTTTTTATTTCCAATTTTTTTCCATGAACATTTTGAAATGGAAGAGTAATTGCAATTTAAAAATTGCAGTTTTTGAAAATTATCAGCCTTTTTGATAAATAATTTATGAACAATCAATGTTCTACCATAAAAGTCATTTGTTGGGATTTCATGCCTAAAAAAATTAGATTGCCGAAAGTTTAAACAATTTATATTATTTATTTATAAAAGGAGGATGTTTAAAAAAAATCATAATTCTGGGTAAAACTTAATTTGAATGACGCTGAATATTCAGGATTTTTTTCCAATTTTTCTCGCGCAATTTAATTATCTTA
This sequence comes from Diachasma alloeum, assembly GCF_001412515.2. Classification (NCBI taxonomy): domain Eukaryota; kingdom Metazoa; phylum Arthropoda; class Insecta; order Hymenoptera; family Braconidae; genus Diachasma; species Diachasma alloeum. Next base: position 1,317,845 of record NW_021680378.1, on the reverse strand, counting down.
CGGATATCCAAGTACTTTGGCGATTTTTTCTGCATTGAACATTTGACTTTACCTAAGTTTCCGGCCATTTTACAATGATTTTATTATTTAAACTTTGCAGATCTGAACTTGTATCTCGATATAGAACCGTTAGAAAACATTTAAAAAATCAAAAAAAAATTAAAAAATTTACATTTGGAGCAAAGTTGATGGAATAATTAAAAAATTGCAATTTTTTAAAATTACGACCATTTTCTGGAAATAATTTATAAACAATCTATTTTTCACCCCAAAAATCATCTGTTTGAAATCGTAACAAATGTATTCATTTTCATAATTTTACCGGAAATCAATTTAATGCCTGAAAAAAAAATATTTCTGAAAATTTAAACAATTCCAATTATTTATTTACAAACAGCGAATGTTAAAAAAAATATAATTTTGTGCAAAACGAAATTCTAATGATACTGAATATTCATGATTTTTTTCAAATTTATCTCACGTAATTTAATTGACCAATTTGACGATTGAAAATGCAAACTGCAAACTGCAAAAGACACTCGTATATTCTTAACCCACAATTACCTCTTCAAAAAAAAAATCCTCAAGAAAAAGAAACGACTCATCGCCAGTGCAGAGCTATAAAATGTCCAGGCACAGTTGTCGTTAATATCGTGGGAATAATTAAAATGCATGAGCCGGCAGATGGAAGGAAAACTCGGAGTGACAAAAATAATAAAGTCACTTAACCCTTTCCCTCCGCCAGGAAAATAAATCCACTTTTTTTTCAAATCAATGAAGAGCATTTGTTCGAGTCTGACCCACGAATAAAAAAAACCTCTCAATTAAAAATAGAAAGAGTGAGCGACTGCTGACGACGTGGCGTTGGTAGATCAGAGGAGGGTCCATAAAAAAATGAAGGCTTTGAGAAAGACGTGAGCTTTTATTTCCAATGGAAGTGCGGGCCGACTTTAAATCCAATTAAAATATCCCCGGGTCGCCATGAACAGTGCCATCACGACGTAACCCTTCTCACTCCATTCTAATCTACACCCGTGATAAAATTCAACATCCAGCCACTTGACTAAACCATGAGTGAAAAAAGAAGCGAAATGAAATTGACATTTTTCCCCCAGATTTATTGTTTTTAAATCTCATTCGGCTGTCATTATAATAAATTACCATTGTTAGCCGCGGAATATTAATCGAAAAGAATAATTAAAATCGTACTTTAATCAAATGCTAATGAAATAACGGCAGTTTCCGAGCGCCCGAAAATATTAATATTGAATAAAATTTAATATGCAAATTAATAACAATATGGGAGAGCGGTTGAATAGTACTCCGGATACTGTGGGATTATATATTAATAATATAAGCCGCTCCCCCCCCCCTGCCGCTATGGCGACACGCAATGAATTTGCGTACGATATCAGGGGAATTCCCGGTGTGTGGGGACGGGAATGGATTTCCGGTGAGTTTGTGTGTGGATTTTTCTGTGTATGTCTATGATAGACATATACAGTATTTGTTCTCTCTGTAATGATCATTACTGTCCGTTTTAATGGTTAATTGTTGAAATTAATTAAAAATTGAAAAATAATTGGACTAAAAAAAATGGGCTCAACCGGGATTTGAACCCGGGACCTCTCGCACCCAAAGCGAGAATCATACCCCTAGACCATTGAGCCTCTTTCCTACATTCACCGACATTTTCTCATATCGAGCCATTCTCTTCAACAAGAAATAAAAATAATTCCCCAAAAAAATGAATGACGGAAAAAAATCCACGGAACGTTCTCTTTGTTAAGAAAAATGAAAATTTTTCAATAAGTTCATTTGGCGAGGGCTAATCTCACGGCGAATGTTTAAAAAAATTTAATTCTCCATTCTCATAAAATAACAATAACTTTAACAACTGAATCGTAACAATACAAACTTTCAATATAAAACGCCTCCGATTTTTGTGTCATATTTTTATCTCCTCCTTAGGTATAAGATGAAAATAAAAATAAACTTTCAAAGTCACATAAAATGGAATTATGGTTTATGTAATAAAAGAAACTCCATCACTTATTTTAGTACGTAACCTCTATGCTCAGCTCTTCCATAAATAGAACGCCTCAAAACATCTACAAAAGCTTTAGTGGAAATCGAGAGAGAACGAGAGAGAACGAGAGAGAGAGAGAGAGAGAGAGAGAGAG
>NW_021680378.1:1284599-1315072 GCF_001412515.2 Diachasma alloeum | reverse complement strand
GAGAGAGAGAGAGAGAGAGAGAGAGAGAGAGAGAGAGAGAGAGAGAGGAGTGGGGGGAAGTGGGTTACAAAGGATCGTCACAACTCCCACTGAAATATATACGTATGCAGAACAAAGGAAATCATTGAAAGCAAATGCTTGTAACAGAAAAAGTCACAACAATTTTTGTTGTTTTCAGCTGAAAGTAAACGAATGAAATAAACCATCTCTCGGTATGAAAAAAAAACACTGTTTTGTGCCTCTTGTGAAAATTATTACAAAATATGCCACACGGATTTTTTGTTTTATTTTCAATCCCATCATTGTAGCTTGTCAAACAGTGCGAGAAACTAACACATGTGTTATGTATTTTAACCTCGAATGGTGCCGGATGTGCGCGCATGGACTGCCCGGAACAAAGGAATCGTTTTAGGTTATTTCTTGGAAGAAATATTTTTTTCCAATTCTGGGAAAGAAAAAACCATAAAATTGGATAATTTACGGTGGTAGAGACAATTACCGGAACTTTCTACAATTTTTTCGGTGAAATGATTGATGAATGACGAGTCAGTTTAATGTTTTTCGAATCACTGCGATGAGGGGGTCGGAAATGACCTCATCGGGAAGTCCGGGAAATTTACCATAGAATTTAAAAAAAGACAACCTCTCTATCTCCACTGGTTCCCGAGATGAATTAAAAAATGTTTTCAAAAATTATGACGTCACAAGTGACACAAAGTTTTGTTTTTACGTTGACTTGTGGGACTGAGAGGAGACGAAAAAGTTTTTTTTTCAATTTGACAGAGAAAAATTTCCTTCACACAGAGAAAAATTTTCTAGAAAAATTCATGTGCTAATTTTTCTGGTCCTGTACATGAATTTTTATACCATTCGGCCCGATTAACCGCGATTCGGGCCCAATGACATATAATATTGTATGTCACACGGCGATAAAAGTATTATCCCATTCATGTGATTATAATCCGAGCCAAGGCGAGATCATCTAATGAATGAAGTCACATTCATTAGATAATACTTTTATCTCCTGATGACATAGTGTACTATTTTGACACTGCTGCTACGTTCACCTCGTGTCGAAAAGTGCCTTTTCGTTTACTCGTAAACGAAAAGTCTTTTCGTTTACTAGTAAACGAAAAAAGGCACAGTTCGCCACTCGCTGAACGTAACATCACTGTCAAAAACTATTGTTCGACACATGTGAGACAGGAATTTTCAGCACGTATGATTGGCAGCCCTCGGCTTCGCCTCGGGCCGCCAACTTCACACTCGTGAAAATTCTGTCTCACTTGTATCGAAATATACTATTTCATCACTGAGTTTCGCTAACTGTCACCTATCGTCCTGTTTTGCGGCCGATAGGTGGCGATTAGCAGCCATGGACTTGATAACGAGAAACAGCTGACTTCAGGTTGCGTTTTGACGCTCCTAGGAGCGCTGACTGGAGCGCTGACTCAGTCAGCGCTCCTAGACTGCTTGTTCGGCGATCCTTATATTTTTTATTGTGCGCCGATCATGTGTCGTATATCGGTGATTGGGCACCATATTGTTGACTGGTTAACGTTTTCGTTATCGATTGAAAAAGTGATTTGAATAACGAGTGAAGTAAAACGAAAGAAAAATATTGTTTTTTTTTTTCAATTTTTGATTCGCATCTTTTTTTAAATATAACATGCAAAAGTTGCATAATCTTCAATACAAATGACGCAAAAAACCAGTGGAATTATTTTATAGAATGTTCACAGAGCTCCAATAGACTTATAGAGTTTCAATAGAAATTCAGTCGATTTTTGTAATGATTTTTTTCAACTTGACCAAATGTACAAATTATTTTCTTTTCTCTATTTTTTCCTCTGTTGTGTATTTGGTTTTTGTTCAGTGGGGGGCATGCCCCCCCCCCCTTGACGGTACTTCGTGATAAAAAAGAGATCATGTCATTTGGCCTATCGGCATTCAGCCGATAAGTCGAATGACATGATCTACTATTCTACTATTCTGAAAAAATTTTCTCAGTGTAACCCATTAACAGAAACGAAACTGATCCTACACCAATAGAAACCACCCCCTCACCTAAACTTCCACTAAAAACCCACAAAGCTCACACTGGCCTCTCTGAGAATCCAAAAACTCCAATTTCCAATCAGATTTCCATTTTCCGCTTCATACACCCCAGCAAATTTCCCCGCCCTGGCCCCCAAAATTCTGGAGGATTGAATTTTCATTTTGATGGTTTTTATTATTCCCACTACCTTTAACAACAAAAATGCCACTGGTGGTTTTTACGGTCACCTCACAGTTGAATTGGTNGGGGGGGGGGGGGGGGGGGGGGGGGGGGGGGGGGGGGGGGGGGGGGGGGGGGGGGGGGGGGGGGGGGGGGGGGGGGGGGGGGGTGAAGAGGGGAAGGGAGAGGAGATAGAGAATGGAAATTTGTGCACGTGATTCTGGGCACGACAGACGAGATAGGGGCATTTTGTGATGATGGAGGTGTGCCGGAGGGAGCAGGGAGGTTAATAATTATTGTCGTATCATCGTTCATTGTTGTCTCTAATCGGTAACGAGATACCAACAATTAAAATACCGAATAAAATCTAGAGAGTCGTCACCACTTGCATAATGTCATTTTAATGTGTTTTTTTCATTACCATCAATTCATCTATCAATCATGATATCGTTAATTCCCTTCAATTCCCCACCTCTATGTATTTGATACGAATCTCACGGGCAATGCTTGCGTCACGCGATTTTAATGACGTGTCGTTATGAACTAATGGGATCGTTAAAATTATCATTTTTGGAATGGTGATTGAATTGATGATTTAATTGATTCATTTAATTAGTGGAAATTATTGCCCATTGTTCGGTGGATTACGTGCATCAAGTGGATGGAATTCTTGGTGAAGGGAATGGGGTTTGACCGTATTTGTAGATGAGCAATTGTGATGTCATAATTTTCACACCAAAGTGGGCATGTTTTTGTGGCATTTTAAGGGGAGACTATTATGAGCTTTAAAATTCTCGGGCTATTGGAGTGAGATTTATCATGCATTGAAGATCGATTATATGTATTGAAAAACGACTGGTTTGTGCCAAAAAATTGATTGTTCGTTTGCCCCGCAGACGCTTGAAGCCTTAAAAATAGTCGAGGGCCGCCACTTTTTCAGCCACAGACATTTTTTGAAATTTTTTCAAAGAAGTTTGCAGTAGTAATTACGAATTAGTTTTCTTCAACTCGACCCCTACACCGATAATTTCGTTTTTTTATGTGAAGAATTGCACCATTTATGTAAAATAGCCGGAAAAATGATCCTCAAAATATTTATCCCTAGTCTGGTTACCAAATGCGACCCTGCGACTTTGATCACACGGAGAGAAATGTTCCGTAAAAATTACGGAACTCACAATTCACTCCGATTAGGGAATCGACTCAGAAAATTTAAGTGACAGTATTGTAATTTTCCACAGGAGATTCAGATAAAAATTACGGAACGCTCCGGAAAAATTCCGTGACAGTTTCGTAAAATTTACTACAACCACATTTTGCTCCGGAATTACGGAAAAGATGCGTAATTTTTATTGAATATTTCTCTGTGATTGAATATTTTTCTGTGTTATTTAGGCTTTAGCGTTGCCGAATTCACTCTACACTGCCCGGGCGCGTTTAGCGAGTTTCCGGCAACGTCACCTGATGGCCAATTTCATTTAACATGGGAAAAAATAATTCATCTGTTCGAAATAATTTGTTTTCTTTAGGAATTTTGGGAAATATCTTGTTTTAAAAACGACTATAATTTTTCGACACTTGAATTGACAAAGTCAAATTTTTTGAATTTTTCCGGTTAGGCAGTCATTTTCCGCAGAATTCGGAAATATTTCTCAAAAACTCAGCTGAGACCTAAATCGACTTGATGTCTTTGCAAGGGGTGACAGTCTGACCCTGGAGCACCGTTACTACTGAGGAGCCACTGTCTCCACCACTTGAGAATACGAAGAATTGTAAAAATATACTTTTCAAGTCAAGAAACGACAGATAAGGAATGTATCCGAAGACTGCACACCAGTCTTGATAATTAAGAATAAAAAATACTGTAATTACTTACCGAAGGCCCCAGCTCTCTCCAAATGTTCCGGCCCTGCAACAAAAATCAAATTGCTTAACACAAAAATAGAACTCGAGACAATGGAATCAGTGATCGTAAATCGTTTTCAATTTCAAATAATCTTCAGGTTAACCAACAACATCAAGTAGAACCCTTTCAAAAACCTCAACAGACTCGTCTTCACAAGACAACCCCAATTGCCCCAATTGAATCCCCAAAATGACACATGAAATCAGAACTATTTTCCCGAATAAACATAGTCCACTGGAAACAGAGGAATACATAGCAGAAGAGAATGTAGTTTCCTTTGAGCCGTGCAATTATCGTTGGTCAGTTTGGCTTCTCAATTGGACTAAAGGCACCCAACGTTTTCACCTAACCTCACTATCCCCCATCTCTACTGGATCCCCAACATTTATGCGCCCCAAACTCCCTCGCACAGCCATTCATTCCATTTATAGCCTTTTGAAAATCTGCAGCAGGTGGCTATGCATTTCCCTGTATCCGATGAATTCACGTCCACCACAATATTCAGTCAGACACATGAGCAACCACACACCCAACAAGTTGGAGGTATTTGCATATTCTCTGTTGCATATGCATGGTCAACTTGACCAATCAGAGGCGAGAGCCCCAGGATGTGTTGCTATATTCTAATGGGTTAGGTTTGCCCATGACGGAATGACAGTGCCAATGGACATTATGGATGGAGTCTGGCGTTTTTAAAAGAATTACAGCGTCGGTTGCACTGTGAACAGTAGTGGGAAGATAGGATCTGGAAAACGAGATGTTTGAAAGAAAAGACATGTTCAGGATGTCTTAAAGTTCATTCAATTCTGGTTCATGACAGTACTGAAATCATGGGCTCTTTTTGCTTCCAAATGGAAGCTTTGTAATCGTGCAAATATAAGTTTTGGATTTGGTGAGTTATATCGGCCCAGTATGATCCAAAGAGTCCGAAAATGCAATTTTTTGACCTCGCCTGTACGTGTGGGTATATATATGTGTGTACGTAACAAAGTTTTTCGTCAATTGTTCGCTAATGAATAGATGGAATTAAATCTTTTCTTTTGAAATGTAGGTATTGTTGAGCCCTATCAATCGCCATTAATTAGAATTTCATTCATCGATTAGTTTTTTAATTTTAGAATTTTTTCGAAAATCGGTTGTCCACGATAACTAAAAAATGTTCTGAATGGTGACTTAAAAAATTTGTTTGGATGTTTTTTTGACCGATTTCGAAGATGAAGGCGATAGCAATTATCGTTATTTTGATTTATTTGAAAATTTGCAAAAATTTTGTATTTTTTGAGAGTCGGAATTCCAGAGATATCTTTGAATATGATACTTCAAATGAATTCAATCATAGCTTAAAATGTTCGTTTCAATGCCATTGAATCGAAATTAAAAGATGATTACGATAGCTATATTGGTTGATTTGATTTTTATGATCATTGCTGGAAATTTCTAATTTTTCAGGAATTTCCCTGAAAGTGAGCTTTCTGATGGTTTCTTAAAATGTGATGTTTCAAGTTCATTCAAGTATGTGTAAATAAAATGTTTCTATAAAAAAGACGATCGGTTGTATAGAAGAAAGGGATAATAAGAATAATGAAGATGATAACATTCAACTAAGTTGAAAATCTGCCAAAATTAGTTGAAAAGAAATCTTGTTCAATTTAATAAAATGAAATTAACAATGAATTATACATGATAGAAGAAAATGATGTGGAAAATAACCATTCGGAAGCATATTGCTAATTTATTAGCAAGAATAACTACTCTACATGCAATGTACATGAGCAATTTCCCACTTGTCATCAAACGTAGTCTACCATTGGGGTAAAAACAGACTAAGTAGACGTTACGCGTTTAGAACAAAAGGCTGTCCAAATGTCTCAATTTGAGACTAAAAAATGGGACATTTCTATCTTCTACGAGCCCTCCCACATCGGTCCCTCATAGCTACCAGATGACGGATATACCCCGGAACATTGAAACTAATCCGACTGAACATATCCCGCTACAACGTCCAATCATTAATAATCAATGATACCGATAATCTCCTGTCATCTCTCTTCCGCCCCCCCCCACCCCCTTCCCTTTAGGTCCTGAAAAATCGTTACATTGAAATTTAAACGCAAGCGATCGGATCTACCCGACAAAGCCGCAGCAGGATTTCACGTCAAAATCATAACCCGGTGCATGCAGGATGGAGATACTGATATTCCAGTCTGATGACGGTTGTCTAATTAATATTACATGAATCATTGCAAACTATCTGATTGGATGATCGCGTCGCTGGGGAGGAGGAGGAGCAGGATGAATTTGTGGATTCCCCATTGCTAACGATTGATTCGTACATCATGCAGCAGGATGATTGTCATTCGTTTTTTAGTGATTGTATTTTGGAGGAATTATGTGACATCACTTATCCATTATTTATCGATATCGGTGGATTTCGTTGAGGATTTTGTTTGGGATTCGGTTTAAATTCTGCTCTTTAGGTGCACGGAAAGAAATATTCAATAAAAATTACGTATCTTTTCCGTAATTCCGGAGCGAAATGTGGTTATAGGAAATTTTACGGAACTGTCACGGAATTTTTCCAGAGCGGTCCGTCATTTTCATCTGAATCTCGTGTGAAAAATTACGATGCCGTCTCTTAAATTTTCTGTGTCGATTCCGTAATCGGTGAGCGAATTGTGAATTCCGTAATTTTTACTGAACATTTCTCTCCGTGTGCACAATTGTTGATGGAGTGGAACAGATTTACTTGGGGAAAATTAACCAACTTGACAGAAGGAAATTTAATATCTTTCACAAAAATTAACCCTAGATTGGTCACCCTATGGGAAAACCTCGCCGCGCGTCTTTTTTCTTTGATTACAATTGACTGGCTAATCGGAAAAAATGAAAAAAAATTGACTTTGTCAATTGAAGTGTCTAAAAAATTATAGTTATTAGAACAAGATATTTGATATTTCCAAAAATTTCTAAAGAAAACAAATTATTTCGAACAGATGGATTATTTTTTCCCATGTTAAATGAAATAGCACATGACGCGACGTTGCCAGAAACTCGCTAATCGCGCCTGGATAGTGTAGAGTGAATTCGGCAACGCTAAAGCAGAAATAACACGGTGGGGAATCCCCGCAGAGGTGACCAGAGTCACTGGGGCACGGTTGGTGACTAGACTAGGGTTAAATTTTTGTCGTGATCATCAGAAATATCCCTAGAAGAATTCCAACTGGTGGCACGAAGACATAATTTATTCTACGACAATCATTTGATCTGAGAGAACTCCATAGGTTTATACCACACGGAGAGAAATATGCAATAAAAATTACGTATCTTTTCCGTAATTCCGGAGCGAAATGTGGTTGTAGGAAATTTTATGGAACTGTCACGGAATTTTTCCAGAGCGTTCCGTAATTTTTACCAGGATCTCCTGTGAAAAATTACGATATCGTCACTTGAATATTCTGAGTCGATTCCATAATCGGTGGGGGAATTGGGAGTTCCGTAATTTTTACTGAATATTTCTCTCCGTGCATAGAAAGAATACATCGATGAGGAAATAGTATATTTCGTAACGAGTGCAAAAAAGTGTTTTTTGGCGAGTGGGAGGTTTATATCACGAGCCGAAGGCGATAACGCAGCCAATAATTTTCTGCCAATAACGCAGTTTTCGGCAAGAAAATTGTAGTTTCCTCTTGAAATTATCATTTGTTCGATGGAAATGATAAGTGTTTGTTGGACAAAGATATACACTATACTCAGTAACATTCACTTGATAAAACCGGGGCCTCATATAATTCTCGGTAGAACGCATGTATTGTCCCGAAAGACATATCTTATATAAAAAGGAGATGTCACACGTTTATTCCCAAATGTATGAAAGAGAAATAGCATACATGATGATGATGATACTGATTTTGGTGATAATGTTAGTTATGGTGATTTCCAACGGAGCATGTATTGATTCTCAATTGAAGTTTTCATGGATTTCAACGAGTTTCTCAATGTCTGTTAATAGAAGTTTCGATATATTTCTATGGCAAATCCCAGAAATCTTCACTTTCTCATGCAAGTTTTCACAGCTTTCGCTGTGTCTGCTATTGATTCTCGATGGAAATTTTCATCCCTTTGCAACAAGAAATAAATCACGGATTTTCAAGAGAAGTTTTCATCGCTTCCCATAAATTTCTCTTTAGTAATACTATAGAAATTCGTATACGTGAAAGAACATGTTGATTCCAATCAACTCAAATAATAACGTAATGAAGCATATAAAGTCCATTAAATTGTAAGGCGCGCGGAGCGCGCCTTCGATCTTGTAAATGTAATTTTCCAAATAATCAAGACTGCATGATTGTCTGGTCATCGCACCTGAATCTGATTTAGAATCACGTACACCTCAAATAGTGTTTTTTTCCGCAAAAAGGGTAAAATGGGTATAATTCAGGAGTAATCGATTACCTGTCAGCGTCACCGCCCACCCAGGGTTGTTACTTTCGGCAATACCATGGGGTTAAAACGGGATATAATCCCCCTACTATTTTTCCCAACCTCTTTCCCCGTTGCACATAATCCTCGTACCTCACGCCAAGGACATTCAAATTTCACGCATGGTTGTGCCACACAGGTTGTTTTTCATGTTACCTCACACCACACCCGGTTGTATAAAAAATCCCGGGAATTTGCTTTTTCATCCGGCACAAGGAGAGAGTGAAACTGAGTTTAGCGTATGAAAATTTCATTTTCACGAAGTTGAATTGAGTTTGTCGGGAGATGAACGGGTGTTGATGAGGGCGGGGTCTATAGGGTTGTTGAGATTTCCGCTTCCGGTTGGTGTCATTAACGTATCGAAGAGGAAAGTCTTCACAAGTTGAGGCTGCAGAAGCTTGGATCAGCCACGACCCCGATTGTGAATTTTGTTGACATCTTGATGGTGAGGATTTCGTAATGAAATTTTGTCAAGTGAATCTGATCAAGTACTCGAAAGGGAAAATAAGATCAGAAATCGTCATTCCCAAAATGAATATCCATATCAAATGAAACAAGCGGGAAATTGCTCTTGTATTGCATATTGTATAATTATTATTGATAATAAATTAGCAATATGCTTCCGAATGGTTATTTTGCACATAATTTCCTTCGATCATGTATAATTCATTGTTTATTTCATTTTATTAAATTGAATAAAATTGCTTTTCAACTAATTTTGTCAGATTTTCAGCTTCGTTAAATGCTATCATCATCATTATTTTTATCATCCCTTTCTTCTATGCAACAGATTGTCTTTTTTACGGGTCTGTCTCTCCCCTCAGCCCTTCGATAACATGTTAATAGAACAATTTGATTCATACCTACTTGAATAAATTTGAAACATCCCATTTAAAGAAACCATCAGAAAGCTCACTTTCAGAAAGATTCATCAAAAATTCGAAATTTTCAACGATCATCATAAAAATCCAATCAACCAATATAGCTATCGTAATCATCTTTTAGCTTCGACTTAATGCCATTGAAACAAACATTTTAAGCTATGATTGAATTCATTTGAAGCATGGTATTCAAAGATATCGCCGAAACTCTGATTTTCAAAAAAGACAAAATTTTCAAATAAATCAAAATAACGATTATTGCTATCGCCTTCATCTTCGAACTCGGTCAAAAGGATATCCAAACCAATTTTTTAAGCCGACCTTCAATCAATTTAGAAAATTTTTTTAGTTATCGTGAGACAACCGATTTTCGAAAAAAAATCGAAAATTGAAAGAACTAATCCATGAATTAAATTTTAATTAATGGCGATTGATAGGGCCCAATATTATTTCTATTTGAAAAAAATAGATTCCATTCCATCCATTCATTAGCGAGCAATTGATGATAAACTGTTACATACGTGCACACATACACCGGAACAGACGAGGTCCAAAAATTGTAACACTGAAATTTGAACGATTACAAAGATTCCATTCGGAAGCAAAAAAGGTGTCAAATTCTCACTCCAAACCTGATCATGAATCACGTATCATAGATTAGCATCATGTTGATTGAAAAGTTCGCCAACAAAAAAATTTCCTGAATAATTTTCGTCCATCACACAATCACTTTCCCCTAAAATCCACTAAAATCAACTATCCCAAATCCTCAAATTGTAAATTCACTGAAAAATGCGTGACGATTTTATCATCCCCACCCCACAAATGCCACATACATGATGTAAACTTTCATTCCCAGCACGAATGTCCCATAAAAGTGCGAGTTCCGACAGTAGATAAAATGTACCCCACGAAAAACCTTGAAAAAATACAAGACCTAGAGCAGGGACGAATAGCAGCCATGTGTATTTTTAAAACGACTTCAGACAAACAAAACAATGTTACAATCGCTAACCTGAAAATACAACCAGTGGGTCCACACGGGCGGTCGTTATCGCCCCGGAACGACATCCGGGGACCGGTAAGCCGGGACTTAATCTAATCTCTCCCCTCTCACCTTGACTTCTGCCCCACCTAACTCCCCCCACCCGCCTCGCTCCCCCCGACGCCCGTACACCCGGAAGTGACCTCGAATTTCCACTTTTATTATCATTATTATGTTTGGGAATGGTAACGGACACAGTGGCTAATGTAGATTCGTTATCAAAAATATATTCAAGTGTTTACAAATTTGTTGATAGGGGGAGGGGAGATTTTTCCATGTACGTACCGTGCGATAATATAATTTTCTACTCGAATTTCGTCGATTTTTTTTGCTCCGAAACCGACGGAGAGTGGAAAAAGGATACCATGAATTTTTCATAAATTTTGAATGTGGGGGAAATAAAATTGGAGTAAAAAAAACACCTCACCTCACTGAAATGCTAGTATGCGTCCATGCGAATGGGATGATACGTGGTTGTAACGAAACCGTATTATATAGAAATTATTCAGCTCGGAATGAACTACTATTCACATATGAAACTTCATAATCCCCGGGACAAAGGATTACGGGAATTTTGTGTTACACGTGAAAGGGGGTATAGGATGGGCAGTGTTTTGTTTGAAAAAAACTGTGGACAGTGACCACGCCCTCTTGATTACAATCAGGATTATTTCAGTTTTCAGGTGGGACCTGATTTATATACATGATCAGATTTGTGGACCACAGCGGTAAGGTAATTTACATGAAATGGCCTTGTCTATCGCCATAAAGTGGAAATAGGCATGGTGTGATTTTGTACCTGATCACGTTTGTGCAGAAATCCTCGAGTTATTTACACTATTTGGTATGTACCTGGTCCTGATTATGCTAAATTGACTCTATTTTCCCTCACGTAGTTTTCTATTTCAATGGTCAGGCGCTTCCTGTCCCCGGTCCTAATACCTGATTTATGATCAAATCCCAAATCAGGAATAAAACACGCGTGTTCATGGTAACAGCCAAATTCTCCTCAAATCACAACAGCTATTATTTAACCCACTTCTCATCTGATTTTGCCTTCGCACCTGATCAGGTTCAAGCAGAAATACTTGAGTTCTATGCACGATTTAGCATGGACCTGATCCCGACCATGATAATTCAACTGTATTTTCCCTCCCTCACGACGTTTTTTTTCTATTTAAATCGTCAGGAGCTTTCTCCACCTGATCCTCATACCTGATTTATGATCAAGTCCAGATCAGTAATGACCCACATGATAACATCCAGATTCTCGTTAAATCACAACAGCTATCATGTCATCCATTCCTCATCTGATTTTGCCTTCGCACCTGATCAGGTTTAGGTAGACGTGCTTGAGGTACGTGCCCTATTTGACATGGACCTGACCCTGATCATGCTAATTCAACTCTATTGTCCCTCACGTAGTTTTCTATTTGAGTCGTCAAAAGCTTCCTTGTACCTGATCCTTATACCTGATTTACGATCAAGTCCCAGATTAGGAATGACACGTCTGCTCATGGTAACAGCCAGATTCTCCTCGAATTAGAACAATTATCATCTCACCTTCCATTTTTTCATCTGATGTTCCCCTCGCGCCTGATCAGGTTTCTGCATCCTGATCAGGGATGTTCAGACAAGGGTATTAGCGACTAGAATACGATCAAAATTTACTAATCCTTCTTGGATTGCGATAATTTTTTTCATAACCTGATCAGGTTCAGTTAGAAACACTCCATTAGGGGATCAGGTACAGATCCCATAGAATCTGAAAACATTGATTTCCTCGCTACACCTCATTTCCACATGCATAATTCACCGGCCAGCTTCCCCTCCCCACGTCACAATTTATTCACAAACGAACGGAGAAATACGTAGACCTAGACTCACATTGAGGTTAAGTCCAAAAGAATAAAAAAGATTGCACAATCCTCAGAATACGTGGAATTTAGCCACAGGATGACCATCTGTGCCCAGTTGGATTTACTTCTCTTCCTTCCGACCTTCTCACGCTCACGCCCCCCCTTCCGCCACCCACCCGCACTGGAACAATTTTTATTCCTTTGCTTTTTCGTCCCATTTTATTTTCCACCTTTTTAGGTTGTATAATACCTAGGTAGTCACAATCTTCCGGTTTTTCCAGAGGTTTGTGCCTTCCTGGAGTGTTGAATCAACGATCCGTACCTCCTGCCACCTGCCGGTAACAGGTGACCGACTGAGGGCACGTGCCACGAATTTTCTTTGTTCTCTTTTGTCAGCTGTTTTGGGGGGAAGGGAGGGGAGATTGGAGTGAAATATGTGGGTCTTAAAAATGTTAATTGAGGGGTTCTGTGGGTTTTTTTTCCTTGGAGAGGAAATTGGAAGCGAGTGGCGAGGGAAATTGAGATTCTAGGAGCGGACTTGAGGGGGAATTCGGGGGAATTAGGACCATTGAAGATGATGAATGAGCCGAGAGACTGGTGGTTTAAATTTTAGGACATCAGAAAATGTCTCTGTCGTTAAACAATTGGTTTTTTGTCTTGAACAACTGGGGATTTTAAGACATTTGGAAATTCTGTTGCCGCCATCTTGCACAGTTTCATGTCTTAAATTAAGACAGGTTTAAGTCATGAGTTTTTGCAGTATTCATTCACGACAAAAACAACTGTCTTGAATCGAAGCACTTCTAAGATATTTTTGCACCCGAATTTAAGCCATGTCTTATTTAAGACACGTGTCTTATATATGTATGACATCCTAAATTGAAGCAGACTTAAGACAGCAGTTCTAACGGTGATCAATATTCCATTGATCGCCTGAAATTTGAAGTGGTATAGAGGTTTTATTTTAAGACATAAATTCTCCGAAAAAAAATGAAAAATTCCCATCAGGTAGTCTGTTTTCTTCATCTTCCCCTCGGCAGTCGGAAATATCCCCGTGCATGTATTTGTGAGGAGACTACGGTCTTATCTGGTGAGTGGAAACAGACGCTGCAGACAAGACGCTGTACTCATTCATCCCTGGAATTTTGTTTATAAATAAAGGTGCATGGTGAGGTCTGTTTATTCCGAAGGGGGATTAAAGTGTAACTTCACGATTGTTGGTGCGGCGGATCAACAGAGGCTTTGGTGGATGTATTTTTAATGAAGTAAAATGAAAATAAATCCCCGTGTCGGACGTAAGACCATTAATTTGTCCCTGGGTTGTCGGGCGTTTATCGATGGATTATTAATACGATGGCTGATGTCTTGAAGACGTCTTAATTTAAGACATCCTAGATGAAGCTATTATAAGTGTTTTTTCATAACACACTTTTCAGGCCTGGGAACGACACGTTTTGCGATGGGGACATTTTTCGATGGCTTAATTCAAGCCACCAAATTTAAGACGTCTTCCTCCGCATTTGAAGGTGCTTACTGATCCTGTTATTCCTTAATTGCGATAAACGCTGAATACGAAGATTTGAAGTCCATTATCAAGTGTCTTAATTTAAGACCCTAAAAATGACTTTAATCCGCGTACATGAATGTCTTAAAAACGTAGGCGCACCTCCATTTAAGACACTAGTAAATATCAAAAACACAGAAAAAATCTGAAAACACAAGCGAAACTAGTGTCTTAAACAGGTCTTAATTTAAGACGTCGGCATAAAAAAAAGTCGACGTATGAAATATTAAAAACTGAAATTTTGTTTCATAAAATAACGAATTGATTATGTGGGAGTGTCATACGTTCGACGGAAGACTATTCGATGTCTTAAAATTTAAGTTACCAGATTTAAGCCATTTTCCCACGATCAAAAATGCAAAAAAGGATTAGTTATTCGTCAATAGCGATGACGACGCAACTCCAACATTTTAACCTGATTGTCAAGTATCTTAATTTGAGATAGTATAAGAGACTTGAATTGTAAGTGGTCTTAAACCGAGAGAATTACCTTCGATGCAAGCCTTCGTGACCCCAAAATTATTTAATTGCACTTCATTCTATTCCACAACTCGCACTGCACAAAACTCCAAAAGTCACCTAAAAATCCACCCTAGGCACCTCTCCCAATCGTTAAGACACTCCGTCAAAAAAACCACACAATTTCTCTCCAAGCGCACACACCTCCAATTCCGAGTTTAGGCCGGCACTGTCTCCCTTTCAATACACTTCACCAAGAGAACAAATTGCTGGGGATTTCAGTGAAAAAGAGGGGATAACCCGGGTGGGGATGAACGAGTGCACGGTAGTGGGAGAAAAAGGAGTTGCGCGAAGGAGAGGAGAGAGGTTTGAGGCAGCTAGAAAGACAGCAGAAAGCAGGAGGAGTTGGTAATTTCATTAGCTTTGTTGATAATCCTTGCTCACCACCAGGATGCATTCTCTTTTGTATACAAAACCCATTTGAAATCCACTTCACCCCGACGTTTGTTTCTGCTAATACTAATCCCAAGCAATTTCTATCCCACTGTTTTTGTTTTCTAGACTCTGGTGAGAGGTCGGAGTGGATTTGATGTTTTGGAATTTCACACGCCAAATGTAATGAGTTAAGGGTATCCAAGTATCTTTTTCAGTTTGGTACAGACCAGACTATAGATTCAACCATTTTCAATTATCAAATTTGTCAATTAATTGAGTAAGAAAAATTTGGAAAAAATCGTGAATATTAAGCGTCATTCAAATTACATTTTACATGGAACTATTATTTTTTTTAAGCACTTGTTGGTTATAAATAAATTAATTAAAATTGTTTAAACTTTCTGAGACCTTATTTTTGTAGGCATGGAATTGACTTCTTGTAAAATTTTGAATATGAATCAATTTGTTACGATTCCAAACAAATGATTTTTATGGTGGAAAATTAATTGCTCGTAATTTTTAAAAATTACAATTTTTTAATTATTTCATCAATCTTCCTCAAAGAGTAAACTTTCTAATTTTTCTTCAAATTTTTAAAATGTTTTTCATCGGTTCGATATGGAGATTCAAATTCACACCTGCAAAGTTCGAATAATAAAATTAAAGTAAAATGCCCGGAAACTTGGGGTCGAATGGGGCTCAAATGAAAGCTCTGCGGTTGAACTACAAAAGTAGAAAGGCATTTCACTGGAGAAAAAATAGTCAAACTACTTGGATATCCTTAAGTATAATGAAAAATACACTGATTCTCTAACGGCTAAATATTGAGAATTGACCAATTAATATTGAATAATTGTTGGGTATTAAATTCACCGAAATTAGATTAAATTCACCGAAAAATACTGCCACACCGATTTTTCTAGGAATTTCAATGATCCTCTTATTCCACTACAATGCGAAATTCTTCGGTAGGAAGTACTCGAGGAGAATGGAGTTTATATCGAATACAACAGACTGTGAAGGCGTACGAGAAAGAGCCTAACTCGGATTGAAGTGGAAACTCGAGCACGAACTGAGCAAGTTGGAAAATATTGTACAATCTGATCAGACTTCGGATACTTACATCACTCGACTCTTTATTACAACTTTTTTTTTATTACCTGAGGAGACTCACTAACATGAACTTATGTTGCTAGGGTTTTTTTCGACAGAGTTGGGGTGCTCCTGTAATCCAATTTACTCAGAAACTTGGAAATTTATGCGGAAGCGTAATTTCCCCTCGTCGATATGACGCAGTCCGTACATTCCTGTTATGCATTCGTTGTTTCACACACTGGAAAATTCTGCATATCCCTGCGTCTTAAATTAAGACGACCCCAACCCCCACCCGCCTCCCTCCTGGGAAGCCCCAAAACTGTCGCAAATAACCTCTCCTTCAACTACGAATGACTCAACTTTTGCCATATCAAAGTATCTCCGAATGCCAGAATTTTCCAGGGAAAGCTCCCCACAAAGACCGGAACCTTCAGAACTCCCCGAAACCAAACGAAACGAAACCAAAGCCTATCTCCGACAAAACCCTCAAAGAAACCCAAACTCTACTCACAAAAACGCTCAAACCATCAAGTTCACTCCGAGCCATGCACACGCTAAGGAAAAAAATGAGCTCTGGCGAAGAACGTGTTCCACGTGAGAATATTTGATGGAGTGGAAAAGATTTACTTGAGGGAAATTAACCGACTTGTAGAAGGAAATTTAATATTTTTCACAAAAATTGAATTTTTGTTGTGATCATCAAAAGTATTCCTAGAATAATTTCAACTGTTGGCAGGAAGAATATAATCTATTGTACGTCAATCATTTGATCTGAGAGAACTCCATAGGTTTATACCATAGAAAGAATACATTGACAAGAAAAGAATATTTTTTTCCCAGAAAAAACAATTGTCCCTTCGAAATTATTTAGTTTTGCCAATAACACAGTTTTCGACATAAAGATTGTAGTTTCCATGGAAAAAATGATAATTTCAACGAGAAACTACTTGTAGTTTCCATGGAAGAAATGATAATTTCAACGAGAAACTACAAAGTATTTATTGGACAAAGATATACAATACTCAATAGCATTCTTCCCAAAAAAAATTACATTTGAGAATTTAACATGTTTCAGTTGAAAAGTCAAAATAATGAAAAAAAAACATTTTCTTCACTTCTTAGTTTCAAGAAAAAAAAATGATGAAATTTCGATGTTTCTGTAACCCCTTCAGCTATAACTTCCGAGGTTACTCCACTCACAATTAGGAAAATTTCCATGGCACCAAAAAAAAAAATGATGAACTATTGAGCAAAAACTAGTGGGTGATAAATCAAATCTTTCTTGAGAACACGTATAACTTTCAGCTTTTTTCAGATTTCATAAGAAAGTTATTTGAACAAATGATTCGGAAAATTATGAGCTTCGGGACAATTACGCCCTCACGCGCAGGGGCGTGATTCGAATGTCAGTGAGCATCATGGGAAAGGTATGGGTTGGATCATGGAACTGAGAGAGAGAGAAAACACTCGACAGGTTTACCAACTCGAGACGCATTTTAATATTATTTCAATAACTAGAATAACATCGAATAAAAATTATTTGACACCCGTAGGTAATGAGAAAAAAATCAATCAATCCGATAAATAAAATCAATATTCAAAAAACGTTCGAATGCACACTTGAATAGTTACTCGAAAATTGGAAAATTTCGTCCTCAGCGATTGAANGAAAAATTACTTGCTCCAAGCATTAAAAGTACTTGTGAGAAGTAAGAAAAATGCTGACAGGAAGTAATAAAAGTACTTCCTCCTAGTACTTTTCCTACTTGCTTAGCAAATATTGTACTTCACCCAAGGACATGAAAAGTACTTGGGACAAGTAGTTTCCCAACTTTTCACAAGAAAACTTCTCCCAAGTAGAATTCAGTACTGGTGAGTAGTAACTTTTTTTTAGAGTGTATGTAAAAAAACCATTTTTATCTTAGATTGTTGTGCAGCCACTCAGACAATCTGGCACTATTGGTTTGGACTTAAAACACTTTCTAAAAAATGGCTGAAACTGTATCATCAACCTTCCTTGAATATTCTCCAGCTCAACGATCCAGTAGACCTCCGCATGATTCATAACTTGCGCCACAACATCGATTGCCCACAAGCCACATCATGAAACTAGAATACACTCAGAATAAAACTATTACGCCATCGGCACAGTCGCCGTTAGCTAATAGACTTGAATTACATCCGCTCGCCCTTGCACCCACACCATCGTAATTATAAACACAATGATCATTATCGTTTCTTACTAGCATTGCTACAGCTCTCAAATTATATTTTCCCCATTTTTTTTATCTCCCTCGGAGGTTTTTTCCGCCTTTCATCCTTCAGTGGCTGACTAGAATTACATCCAACTGCCCTTGCACCCACGTGCACACCCGACAAAGTTGAAACCTCTCTCTGTGTCATTTTTTTTTTCGTTCCTTTTTGCCCTCTTTTTTACTTCATCCTCTTTTATTATACTGCGGTTACCAGTACCTGCGGTATGGCTCGAATCAAAATCTGTCCCAGTTCAATTTACCCAACGGCTTGCGTCATAACAATTTTTTCCTACTGTTTTATTCCCCTCGTTTTGGTGCATTTGATGGCTGCGGTGAGAGTGATTTTCGGGGCGATTGTTTTCACGGTTTCATTCAGTGATTATTACGGGTTATTTTTCTTATGTAATTGCCTGGAAATTTCACCTTCCATTGGCTTTTTACTCATCAAAATTTCAATTTGAATTATTGCGGGGAAATTACATGTGTAAACTTCCTGACGTTGGGATCATGTGCAAATCAGATTGTGTTCCACATTAAGAGATTAAGGATCATGTCCAAGTACTTTGGCCATTTTTTTTTCCAGCGAAATGCTTTTCTACTTTTGTAGTTCAACATCAGAGCTTTTATTTGAGCCTCATTTGACCCCAAGTTTCCAGACATTTTACAATGATATTATTATTTAAACTTTACAGGTCTGAATTTGGAATTTGGATCTCAATATTGAACAATAATTAGAAAACATATTTGCAAAACGTCGGCAAGAAGCTAAATCTAGACGCGGCATCCTTCCGGAAGTCATAATAAATAATAATGTTGGCCGCGAAAGCCTCAAAACTTAATTAGAAAACATTTTGAAAATCGGAAAAAAATGAAAAAGTTTACTTCTGTAGCAAGATTGATGAAATGATTAAAAAATGGCAATTTTTGAAAATTACTAGCATTTTCTACAAATAACTTATAAACAATCAATTTTCCGCTATAAAAATCATTTATTCGGAATCGTAACAAATTTATTCATATTCAGAATTTTAAAAAATTAGTTGTCCGAAAGTTTAGACAATTGTGATTATGTATTTATAAACAGTGAATGTTAAAAAAAGCAACATTCTGTGCAAAATGCAATTTGTAAAAAAAATGTAAAAATTCAACATACTTTTCCCCAAATATTTCTCGAATTCCCCATAAATCACAACTAATTAATTATACACTGAATCATTCACCTCTGAAATCAGTATTGCAACCCGAAAATTACAATCCCCCCCCCCCCCCTCCCTCCTTCTAATTCATAAATCCCCACCCCCCAAATCGCTGTATTCAGTTCAATAAACTGTAAATCCACCGTACGCATTATACACCTTTCGTCCAAATTCCCCCCGCCCGCCTGGCGCTCAACACACGATTGAATGTCGTTCCGCCATGCAGAGTTTCCTCCGTTGATTGAATTTCATAGCCAATTGAATGCCCCCCAAAAGGTAGAATCAAACCGAATCATTTGTCGATTGAACTGTCGGGGGAGACAGGGAGGGGGTGAATGCAACGAGAGAATGAGAGAATTCAGAAAGAAGCTGTTCAATTGACGGTATCAAACGCAATGCAACATCTGATGTTGCAGGGAAATTAAATTGAATGACGAAACGGGAGAATTCGTTTCATTGAAATGATGAAATGGAATTCCCCACTGATATTCTGGGAATTCCCACGGCTTGAGGTGGATTAAGACACATACAATTTTTTTTGTCTATGTTTGAATCACCTGTGGGCGATTTTAAGACACTCATGGAGTGGAGCTAAAGACATTTTCGGTGTTTCTAGTATTGAGACGTGTAAAAGTGCGTTATTCAAGACACTTGAAATTTTTCTGTCTGACGTCTTACATTAAGACATTTAAGACACGATTTTATGCTCTATTGTAGCTCGTTTCGTTAGATTTTCTCAATCCAAAGAAACATGTCTTACATTTAAAGCTGCTTGTTGCATTTTAAAGTCCAAATTTAAGGCATTCCCAATGTCTTAAAATTTAAGACATTTTGAACTTTCCTCATCACGCTGTATTTTCAAATAATAAAATTCCAATAATTTCGATTTTAAATTCAGACATTTTTCTAACCTCTGTTTTAAATTAAGAACTTTTTAAGACACGAGATTATGCAGTATTTTGCCTTCTTTCACTAGGTTTTCTCAATCCGAAGAAATATGTCTTAAGATTTAAACCCTCTTGTTGCTTTTTAAGACCCAAATTTGAGTCTTTTTCAATGTCTTAAAATTGACGACATCTTGAAATTTCTTTCTCATCACGCTCTATGTTTGAATAATAAAATTCCAATTATTTCAAGTTCACACTCAGAGACATTTTTCTAACCTCCAGTGTCCTAACTTAAGACCTTTTTAAGACACGAGTTTATGCAGTATTTTGTCTTCTTTCACTGGGTTTTCGCAATGCGAAAAATCATGTCTCGGATTTGAACCTTCTTGTTGCTATTTAAGACCCAAATTTAAGTCATTCTCAATGTCTTAAAATTTAAGACATCATGGAATTTTCTCCTCATCACGCCGATTTTCCGAATATAATAAAATTCCAATTATTTCGATTTTACACACAACGACATTTTTCTAACTTCCACCGTCTTAAATTAAGCCCTTTTTAAGACTTCAATTTTCTCCGTAGATATCCCAACAAAAGCCGTACAAAGTTAAACAAACATATTTATTTTCTTCCACATCATTACAGTCATTCTATATATAAACCCTGAAGATCGTCACATGTGCGCTGAATACGTAGCCACACTGTATGAATCATGCCACGCAATGAGTTGCGCAAGAGTCACTAACAGTCACTAACAGTTGGTATTATGGCAAGTGAGGATATACACATATGCCGATAGAGTCCGGGGGATTGTCACGGCGTGTCTTTGTCGGATGAAAGGGGACGAAAACACAAGAACTCATCCCAGCGATCATTTTCACTGCGCTTGTGTTTTCATGAATACACACGCAATTGTATGTGTGTGAATTTGCGGCTTGTCTCTTCAACTCGGCAATGTACATGCCTGGGAAAAGCATTACTAGCCATCATTGATCGCGTACCCCAATGCGACGAATGAATTATCATTCATGACGTGTCAAAGAACATCAATGTCCAATTCAAACGCTCAATACCATCTGGTTTTTAAATGAGAGTTTTTTTTTCCAGGAGTTTTGCAAAATTTATTTTCATGGGAAATTGTGAAGAGACAATTTGACGATTTTTTTTTATAATTTCATGATTTACTTTGGGAGTAATCTATAAGCCCAAACATTTTGGACGAGTGTTTTAATTCACGAAGCCAGATGAGAAAAATTTGTTGGACCAAATAATGAACGTGTCTGGAAATTTAAGTAACTAAAAATGTCTTAAGGACTATAGATTCTATAGATTCAACTATAGATTAAACACTATAGATTCAACCATTTTCAGTCGTCAAATTTGTAAATTAAATTGCGTGAGAAAAACTTGAAAAAAAATCATGAATATTTAGTGTCATTCAAGTAACATTTTGTACAGAATTATTATTTTTTTGAACATTCGTTGTTGATAAATAAATAATTTAAATTGTTTAAGCTTCCGGAAAATTCTGAGTACGAATAAAGTCACTACGATTCCGAAAAAATGTTTTTATAATTTGTTTGTTATGCAATTCCACTATTTCGATATGTAATATATTCATGATATAATGCGCACCGATAGTGATAAATGAGAATTCATTTGAGTTCCGTGAAGCACAAACATTCTGAGATTTAAATCATTGAAAATAATTTACTTCTCTCAAGTAAATATAGTCTACGTATTAGAAAAGCTTTCTCTCAGTGTACCTGCAAAATAGTTTGCAAATGCCAGAAAATTCTACAAATTAATTAGTCCATTACGAACTTTAAAAATACTTCTCAACTATTCGATAAATGAAAAAACATACATTCTCAAAACCCATGAAAATTCCTCAGTAATCTCAAAATAAATCGGGAATTTCCTCGATGTTAACATAAACACGCCGCGAAATATCACCCATAAAACTGATGTACAAGAACATTTGAGGGAAACCATTGCGTCTCTGTGTTTTAAAGCTTATAGATCGTCAAGTGATTCGCGAGTCGAAGACATACGTAACGAGGGAGTTGAATCGTCACGTAGAAAATTTCTCTCAACATATCGGTCTGTGAATAGAGGCCAGTGTTCTCGCCAGTATATCCAATGGGTATGAATCAAAGAATTGAGGGACATGAAACGAGGAAGTGAAATAAAAAAAAAAAGATTGAAATGAATTAGAACCAGTGAACTGTCTGCTGTGACTGTTTCCAGACTCGGGGAGTAATTCTGTCTCATCAAGACCTCATTATTTTGGAATTATTCCGGGTATTTCGGTGTTGATTCAACTCGGCGAGCCGCTGGTTGACTTCAGTCATGGTTGTGACTGTGGGGATGAGAATAATCGTCTTCTTAGGTGAGAATTTTCGGCTTAAATATGATGACTTGAATTTTAAGACGTCGGAGATTATTTTACGCTTGAGTTTTCCGGTTGGGATATAAAATATGACGAGTTATGAGGGACTGAACATCTTGGTTTTTGCGGTTTTAGGGATTTAGACTGCTTTTATGTCAGACGCCTTAAATTAGGACGAATTTAAGACAACAGTTTACAGGGCTTTTGTGTCGTTTCGGATTCTCTGGAAGATTACTTAAAATACTCTTAAGGATATCCAAGTAGACTGTCAGAAATTTTTTGAAATTTCATGTAGGATATTATAGTAAATCTGATGAGAGTGACATTGCATCGAATTTAGGGAAAAATGGTTATGAAATTTCAAGTTTTAAGTTGAATCCATGGAAATTTATGAGTTTTCAGTGCGAGTGAGATGAAAGTTTCACAACTTGATGGAATTTTCAGTGGAACATGAATATTCAGAAACAAAATGACATGAATTTTCAATTTTTCCCTGAAATTGTCTGATTTTTCTGAATTTTCACAGAATAATTGAACTGAAAAATCAAGTATTTTATTGATTTCCAAATCATTTGAACAGAAAATCCGGAAAACTTGTCATTGAAAAATCATCGTAAATTTCGTAATTTGGCACGGAAAATTAAGACGAAAATTTTTAACAGTGTACTTTGGTTAATTTCACACACAAATTTTGGAAAAATCACAAAAAAAATTCATGACTAAGAATGCGATTCTAAATGCCTTCTAAATATCGAGAAGAAAATTAATAGTTGTAATATTTTCAATGCTTAAATCACGAAAAATGAAACAATTTCGTAACTTTCCAAAACATTTAAACAGACAATTTTTAATAAAAAAAAAATAGAATCGTCATTTCTTCTGAAAATAACGGAGCAAATAGATTTTCTTATTGAAATTGTCAGCCGAAATTTCCCTATCTCTCAAGTAACCTTTTCCCTTCTGTTGAACTGTTTCCAAAGCCCCAAGCCAAAGAAAATTTTACTTCTGGAGTTCACTCGTTGAATATCTCCCTGAATAAAAGAAGTTCCCAGGAACTCCCCACGAATTTCAAATAAGTCAGAAACGCAGGCACATCTGCAATATCCCTCCCACAAATTCAAAAAAAAAACATAATTCTCCCGTTGCCACTGGCGTCTCCTCTCGCTTCCAAACTCAAACGAATACTCCAATATTTACGCCCGATATATAATTCCATTTGAAGTGCAATTTAATGTATGTCCGCGGTGATATACGACCGAGTTGATTCACAAAGTTATCAGTCAACTAAATAAATCACAAAACTAAGAATCTAATTCTTTTCCATCTAATCTAGATTTATATCGAGTCTTAATCCAAGTAAAAACTATCAGATATTAGAACATAATTTCTTGATTATTATCATTATTATTTCATCTCTTTTTTGCTTTTTTCTGTTGTATTTTTTTTATAATTTTCATTCCGTAATTTACACTTACAGACATGTAATTCAGCAGAATGAACGGTAAGCCTCAAATGCATATAAATAAAATCAGCTAAATAAATTAAATACATCGTTTATGTGATTCTGATAGAAGATTGAATAGGAATGAATGAATGATTCATTTCATACGATTACAATACTTTTATTGATATATGTGTACAGTGGATTCTCTGTAAAAGATACCCATGATCTCAAGGGTCAAAGGTTCTCAAGGGCCAAAACTATCTCTTTATATGATAAAAATCCAAATCAACTTCTGGTGATGAAAATTTGATACTCGAAATTAAGACTACAAAATTACGGGTCACAAGAGTCAAAGTAAGGGTCATGAGGGTCAAAATAAGGGTCATGAGGATTAAATTAAGCGTTACGAGGGTCGAAATAAGGCTATGGGGGTCATATGGGGGTTGCCGAGCGGAGCGAGCAGGAGGCGTATCCCCCTAGTATGAAATAATATTTAATTAAATTAATTGATTAGAACAGCAAAGAAAGTATCTCATATAAAATGGCCTCCCGCCATCAAATCAATAGAGATTGCGAAATTTTCATAATAAACTTTTTTAGCCCTCAATTCGCTCTACAAAAAAGGTCATAACAAAAATATTGCCATCTCCCCTAGATTTCCAGATATTCATTGAAAACTGGCCATTAGTAAAAATTTACTTGAATCATTTTACCGCTTCGCTAAAATGAACGCTCCATTCCTCCACTAACTACCGAAATCCCCGAAAATACCCATTACCCAATAATCACAAAAATTCACACGGCCCCCATAAAACATTCTACTGGAATCCCAATATTTTTGCAATTCACTGTTTCCATTTTTATTATTCCGATTTGTACTTGGTTGAACAAGAATAAAATGACATATTTTCCAGGAGACGAGTTTTAGTTTTCCGCGTCGCAAGATATTCCCCCTTTTACCTTTTCAGCTCTCAGCACTAGAGTCGAGAGATAGCTAGAGAGAGAGAGAGAGAAAGAGAGAGAGCGAGAGAGGGGAAAAAGTGGAGGGAGAAAAAAAAATTCAATCTAAATTTTTATACCATCTTTCCCTCCTTCTCAATTTTCCTTCCCTCCGACGTAACTTCCTTGTTCCATTTTAAAGAGCAACCTCAACCGCAATCTCTCTCATTTCATCCGTCTCTTTTACTTTATTCCCGTATACATTTCCCTCTCCGTCCAATACTGTATTTTTTTATCTACTCGAGGCATCTCCAGTCTGTAATTGTCTCTGGGGGGGAAAAAATGGGAGAGAGTTTTTGAAAATAATGATGACAATTTGTTAGACATGATGTACATATCGTTAGGATCTTGTAGGATTTTTTACCGAGGACGAGGTGACATGTTTGAGGTAGAGGAGGTCATCATTTTCTCGGAATTGTTGGTGACGTGAAATGGACTGTGACAATATACGATAATTCAAATTGTCATGAGATGTTTGTGAGAGAGAGCATGTGCGGGGGGCCCATTGTGTGTGGGCGATGATGGGCAACAATTACCGAGTGCGGAGGTGTTTTATAAGGAGGGTTGAGGATGTTTGAGGAGAAGAATGTGTGGTAATGGTGGTGTAGTCAATTATTTTTGGATTAAGGAAGTGGGTGGTGAGGATGAATTGAGTGGTTTTACTAATTTAGTCAGTAATATTTCCAATAGTCCAACTATATTTATTCCTAATCCTACTATGATAACCTGAAAGCAAGCTTCTTTGTCCTACGATTACGTATGGAAATACTATAGATATAGTGAAGGCAAAAATTACCTGTGACAAAGAAGGTTTACACGATACAAGAAAATATTCTCTTGTCAATTTTAAAAATCGTGAAATCCCCTGATGAACGGAATAAGATTCTCTTCTCCCGAAAGAATTTTCAAGCGTTCTCAAGACTAGAAATAATATCCTTCTCATAAATTCATGCAGTTTGCGTGATATCTAGAATTTATTTTTCCTCAGGACTGATTACGTAAAATCTTGCACAGAGAGCACACTCGCGATCAACTTTCTATACACTTGAATTGATAATGAAAGTGTACGTCGTGCAATCGGAACAAGAATTCGGGAAAGTGTGAATTCTCACAATCCATTAAATTCTAGATATAACGCAAATGATATGAATTTATGAGAAGACTTATGCTAACACTTTAAACCTTTCTCGGGACAAGAGAGTCTCATCCTGTTGAAAGACTTCTTTCTCTCAGTGAGAGCACAAAATTATTTACCAGGAGATTTCACGATTCTAGAAATTGACAAGAGAATATTTTCTTGTATCAAGAATCATCTTTGTCAAAAGTATTGAGGTTTGTCTTTATTTCCTCTATTTCCTTTCGCCTCTCATTTTTTCTTACTATTCCTCCCAAATTTTTTATTTCTTCACCTCTATTGCACTTTTGACTTTCAGTTTATCGCCTTTTCCCATTATTTACCTATTTTTCTACCTATTAATTGTAATTTCTTTCCTGGAGCGAAGCTTGGGGGGCACCTCGCCTGTTCAGCGCTCGTGGCGCCCCCAAGTTAAAAGTAAAATTTTCTCTCAGTGCAGAAGCTCGGATCAAATTTTCCTAGACACCCGAGGGCAACGAATCAGATCAGAAAGACTGAATAAAAACAATAGGTTTGAGATTGAGTTTATGGAAGTGAGGTGTGATATGAGAGACGTTTGGAGCGAGTGACAGTTTGGAAAATAATAATGTTTAGGTGAGACGGAGGTCTTGGGTGACGGAATGAAAGAGATCATGGTGGGTGACAGAGTATTGAGAATGCGTGCAGGTGCGAGTGAGAGTGCTAGGTAACGAAGAAAGTAATTAGAGTTTGCTGAGACGAGGGAGTTTGGGAATGAGCCAGTATTCGATGAGGAGAGCAAGAGAGAAGATCGTGAGCAATTGGGCTCATTATCGATGCCCAAAGTTTATGTGACTTTCATTCCTACGACTTGACATTTCATCCAGTTATATTTCCAATGAAGTTTAACCATATTTGTTATCAATCCTGATTACTGACAATTATTCCAGATGTTATTACAGCTTTTGTATATCAAAAGGAGGAGAAGTTGCTATTATATTGTATTGCCTATCAAATAAGACCAATTGCATTCACATTGACCATCCCAAACCTCCAAATCACCACATCCAATGATTTCCCCACGCAATCCTTCAACCTCGAAGCCATCCAATAACCCACATCCCCTCACATAACCCAACTTCCCTCAATTTCCCCCGAAAATCCTCATCCATTATTACAAGCTCTCATCCACCTAGAAATTTCTTCCACGTCTCACTCGCCCACGAACTGACAACTGTCTCAAATTTCACCGAAGAAGAAACTCCACCGAGAACATTCCTCCAGAAAAAAAGAAATATAGTAGAAGTCGACATTTCCAGATGTAGGAAGGGGGCAGAGGAATTGGTGGATAGGACTGAGCGAAATGGCTCTGGCATTGTCGGGCCCCCGGCCATCCGGCACAGCTGACGCTGCCACGACCGGAATTTCTAAAGCGGCGACACAATTATCGTGGACGATTACATCGAGACCGTTTGTCGAGTCGAAAAGGGTAGTACAACGCGTATACAATGTTGCTGTTAACGTAACACGATGCCTTGAAAATGAGCCGGGAAAGGAAAAACAAGAGTTGATCCACACCGTGTTATTAGGTGGAATTCTTGGAGGCTTCTAAGGTCGTATCATTGACCTTTCCAGTTAACCCTTGAAATATCGAAAGTGTAAGTCATTGTGGCGCGTAAGTCTCTGCTAATGTGTTTAATAAAGACTCTAGCTGAGCTGTATGATGAAGAGCGTGGAGAATTCGGAATGGTTGGATTAGACGTAGGAGATGAGTTCTCGGAGGTTGTGGAGTGATGCAGCAGACACTTCAAATTGGTCAATCTTGACCGAGGTCAGATCATTTGGACTTGAGAAGTTTCGATGAGAAAGACAAAAGAGGCTTTCAGACTTCTTCTTCAAATTATTATCATCAATATCATGATATGCAGAGACAATTTTAATCATCCGACCTAGTGGGCAACTGGATCCATACTGTGTTACTAGGTGGATATCTAGAAGGCTCCTAAGGTCATATCATTAACCTTTCCAGTTAACTCTTGAAATATCGAAAGTGTAAGTCATTGTGACGCGCCAATCTCTCCTAATATGTTTAACAGTGACTGTAGGTGAGCTGTATGATGAAGAGCGTGGAGAATTCAGAGTGGTTGAATTAGACGTAGGGGATGAGTTATCGGAGGTTATGGAGTGATGCAGCAGACACTTCGAATTAGTCAATCTTGACCGAGGTCAGATCATTTGGACTTGAGAAGTTTCGATGAGAAAGACAAAAGCGGCTTTCAGACTTGTTCTTCAAATTATTATCATCAATATCATGATATGCAGAGGCAATTTTAATCATCCTACCTAGTGGGAAACTGGATCCATACTGTATTACTAGATGGATATCTAGAAGGCTTCTAAGGATGTATCAGTTAACTTTTGAGATATCGAAAGTGTAAGTCATTGCGGTGCACAAGTTTCTGCTAATGTGTTTAATAGACTCTAGGTGAGTCGTATGATGCACACTGAGAAAAAAATTTATTCCTCCCAAGAAAATGTTATTGGTGATATCTTTTTCATACTCTTAGTAGAAGAAAATATCTCTTTTGGAACGTATTTCTCCAGGCCAGTCATTTCCAGGTGCTCCGAAATCATTTCCAAGCGTGAGAATTATGGTGATCTATAAGAATATTCTTCTGCATATGACCTCGAAGGAACTCCAATAATAATTATTAACGTTCGGAATTATTCCAATTTTCTTTACCTGAGAAAATCGCCAATTTGTAAAATCCGGAAGATATCGGAGAACATTTTGTCAAGGTCATATGTAGCATAATAATCAGATTGTTCAACATCACTGTAATTTTTGAGGATGGACTTGGACTCTCTGAAAATGACTGTCCTGGAAAAATTCGTTCTGAAAAAATATTATCTTCTGACGAGAATATCAATCCTTGGCAGGAATAATTTTTTCTCTCAGTGCAGAGCGTGGAAAATTCAGAGTGGTTGGATTAGACGTAGGAGATGAGTTATCATTGGAGGTTGTGGAATGATGAAACAGGCACTTCGGATTGGATAATGTTGACCAAAACCAGATCATTTTGACTTAATCTACGAAGCATACCATTTTTTCTTCAAGTCATTATCATCAACATTATGATATGCCTCCCCAAAACAAGGCATTACCGTTGATTACCTACATTCTCCAGGCATCATTACAAAGACAATTTAAACCATCCTACCTAGTCTCCCATCCGTGCAACGATCCGTAACTGAGGCGCGGCCCTTGTCCCTCATCCTCCTCTCCACACCCTCTCGTCGGGTGTCGTCGGGTTCATATCCCAGACAAAATGATGACGAACGTGTGTCCCAACGCGTTACGCTTCACGCCGGGCATTATGAAAGTTTTTCGAGCATAGATCCTCTCATATTGTATTTTCCTTTTTCTCCAGATCCTGATAATGGACAGTTGGGTGTTATTTTCCAAGTCATTCTGATATGTCGAGTCGGAAAAAGTGTATAATTCGTAATGATGAAAAAAAGCATCCAGTCCACGGCAACGTCTCCTTCATTTTCTCCGCAGCTTTTACTCCTCTTCATTCTCACTTTGTATTAAAACTCAAAGTTCTAGATTTACGTTTTCCAAGATTCTTAAATGAGGTGAAGCGTTTCTTTTTTCTCTCATGAAGAGCAAAAGGATGTACCGTATTTTTAGGTTGATGCTGAGGGCCTCGTTAATACACGGAAACGTATAGCCTCATTAGACCATGATGGACTCTTCTTTTTTTATCAGTCAAGATGCATAAAGGTGTGTGGGGACTGTGTGTACACAGCGTGTGTATGAGAATGTGAACTTATTTTTCTCTCTTGAACGTTGCGCGTCGGCTAGAGAGGGAAAGAAAATATGGTGGGGTTTTGGTGGTGCGCACGGAGGCGTCGGATCGATCCCAGACGCGAACGCCACCTCTCTCTCTTTCCCTCTCAGTGGTGATAAAACAAAGGAACGTGCCGCTTGAATTATGAATGGTGTCTCGATTTGAATCCATCCGGACGATCTGGATTCCATTATTTTCTGGTAGGTCTATTACGAGTGAGTGGACGAAAATAAAAAAAGGAGTAGAAGAATATCTGGGAAAAGTCATCGTTGAATTCTTGGTGACATTGATGAGGTATTCATGATTCAATGGATTCTTTATTCAATGGATTTTTAGAGTCTTGGGAGTGATGGAGATTCGGGCGTTTCGGAGTGCTGCCAATTTTCGGTCATGTCAAAGGGTTTGCGTGGGG
>NW_021680378.1:1268044-1284101 GCF_001412515.2 Diachasma alloeum | reverse complement strand
GGGGGGGGGGGGGTCGTTCGGTTGAGTGGAAATTGAACGGTTTGCCTAACATCTTTTGAGAGTTTTTATGATTCTCGAGGGTATGGGCGCATTGATCGATGTTAATGTATTCATTGGGGTATGGGGAAGTGTTGTATGTGGAGTGAAGCGATGGAGGGGAATGGATGTTGCGGAGATTTTTGGTGAAAAAATCTCCTGGAGTCTGGAAGGGTTGGGATGAATGTACCTCAGAGTTCACTATTATTTGACGGCAAAAGGTTGTAATGATAGGTTCGGAATCATGTCAATAATCAGAATTGATAACAAATATGGTTAAACTTCATTAGAAATATAAAATCATCAATTAAGTCTTTCCGGTCTGATTCATTGCCTCTTTGGCCTCACCCATCCGGTCACTGACGTATCGCGCCCTTTCCTCTTTCATTTATCTATACCCTCATTCTATTTTTTTCAACACGTCCACACATTTCTTCACAACTTTTCCTCTTCCCTATTCAAATCCGGGAATCACTCCCCCAATACTGTATCACATTAGCATCACGGTTGCGGCAGAACCTCCGGAGAGACCAGAGACAAGCAGCATTGAATCTTAATCCCCCAAGAATCAAGAACAATGAGGAGTCAAGAACAAACAAGCCATCCAACCGGCACAAATGAGCAGTTAACGTAGCAAGTACTTACGTGGATGACCCGGGTAAATCCTCAGTCGACTTCATCGGCTCCTTGCCCTCCCCCTCAAGACGGTGGTATGTTATCCAAGGATGCAAGAGAGGGATCGAGAAATAGCTGAAGGTGAGAGGATAAATGCAACCGAGGGGATTTTACTTTTGCTTTTTGCTCACCGAGGGACAGGCGTAACTACGGGCAACCATGAAGAAGGATGGAGAAGGGTAAAAGCATTTAGGTGCGCCAAGTCGCACAGTAACGTGGTTAGGGGGTCATCAGCGAAGACGCTGCCGAGATAACGCCTGAGGATTGCCTTCCCTTCGTCTTATGAGAGGTGAGAGATGACGAAGAAGTTGAAGATGCTGGTGATGAACGGGTTGAAGGGGGGAGGACATGTCTCTACTAACAGGACATCCAATGGGAGGTAAGCAGAGGGAGAAGGAAAAAAATAAACCTGTAACCTTTGGATGATGGTAAAAGCTGAGGAAAACTCCGTTGGACGATAAAACGACTAGCCGTAGCTAAGAGGATTTTTTCCGAGGGAGAAATACGAAAAATCCTTATATCCTGAGTTACTCACTTGTCCGAGGAGTTCTTCGTTGAGTATTTTCACCCATTTTTTCTCGCAAATAGGTGATGCTTTCAATTAACCTCATTGGGCAAGATTTCAATTACTTCTTGTGGCTAACCAATTTGTTCTGATGGCAGCTGCTCAGCGATTTGGGCACAAGCATGTTGGACAATTTTTAGATCATCTCTTACATTCTCCTTGAAAACATGGTGGAAGCAACTTTTTTGTCTCGATTCTTTTGTAAAGCAAGTTGTTTCGAGGTGGAAGAGTATTTTGTCGCATTGCCTTGTCTCAACGATCGTCTCGGCTCGTATAGCACCAAGAGGCTGATAAAAATCTCCTTCCACTTCGGTTCTATCTCCCACCTCCCACTACCTCAGTAGTATATATTCCCCCACTCCTCCTACCCTTCCCCTCTAACGGGATGGAGGTAATAAAGAAAAACGCCTGGATGTCCTGCGTGGACGGTTTAATCCTGGCGCAACGCCTGTAAGGTTGTTATCGGTCTTCGTTGAAGAAGCAAAGGGAGACAGTTTCTTTCTTCCTTATCCGTTTTTTATTTGATATTTCATCCTTTTTCAAGAGGTGCATCGCCTCGCTACACCCGGATGGAGGGTTCAAAGTCCCCTTCCTACTACGGCTCGGCCCCTTTAAGAAGTCCCTCGCAAACTGGGCACGGTCTTCCATGATTTGTAGCAATGTACGAGGAGCGTGACCCAACCTCAAATCTGTTGGCATCCCACCGGTGCTTTGACCGTTCTGGTGTTATGACCAAGAAAAGCTTCGTTATCTTAATCTTTTCGGGTTATGGATGGAACTTAACTTCGAGACTGATCGTCACGTTGATGATTAGGAGATAGATGGTGGAGGGAGTTTATGGGTGTTGGTGAGTGGAGTTGTGTGATTAGAAGTTGCTGAGGATAAGGTGATACTTGAGATGAAGTGGGAGTTAAGGAAGACTTCCTTAATTCGTGATGTATCGTCAGTGCAGCGTATTGGGCTGTTCAGTGGAAGATTCGGATGGCTTGACTCGATGAGGGATTTTGGGAACGACTCAGTGGTTGAATTATCATGCCAATGATCTCACAAATTTAATCATATTTGCCATGAATCTTGATTCTAGATAATGCTCCTACAGTCGCGTTATTTTGGAGCTATAAATTCAAGATTCGTCTCAATGGGGTTATACAATTGGATGAGAAAGCATCACGTAAAACCATCACGACGAAAAAATTGCTGATGGTCCTTTCAACTTTCATTAGTACGAGAATATACATCTTGTAGATGGCATCACTCCTAACTGTGCACTCATGGTTAAAGCCGTTGTATATCTTGCGGTGTAAAAGAATTTTATGGTGGGGTGACTTGGAGACAGTGGTTTGTGGTGATATACATTGTGGATTTCCTTGTCGTTTCTCGTTTAGATACAGCTTCAATTCAGATGTACTGAAATCGCGCGAAACACTGGGTATTGCTGGCTGGTTGTAAAATCTTCATTGCGGAAGTACGCCCCTCAATCTAATAGTGGATTTCACCCCAGGTCCTTTTTATTATTTTTTGTCGAGTTGAATTGTGCAATTTTCTCTCAAGAGGGTTCTTGAGAGATTTGGGGAATGGGCGAGATGATCTGGTCCGTCAAAGGTTATCAACTGTTCCATCGGGTATCCCAATCTCCTCGTGGGGAGAATGATACTCAACACGAATTTAGAGAAAAACGTAATTCCCGGGAGGAGTGATTATTTGGGGTTGGAGGCAGGGGCGTAATGAAAATCTTGGCAGTGGGGATTAATTTTTTTTTATATTACAGGTTTCTAGAATAGCTCTGCGGGTTTTGTTCCCTTGATTACCTACAGAATAATACCTGATTCATGATAATCTACCCTTCGAAACGTCTGAACCGTCTAAGACAGTTTGAGTCAAACATTTTGATGAAGACTTTACATTCCAATTCCGAAAGAAATTGTCTTCCTCTATCCTCAGGATTACCTACAGAATAAACCCGGATGCATACCCTGATTGACACCAAAAACCAATTTTTTTTCCAAATTGATTAGAACGCCTCGATAATTAACGTCCTCTCCTTCGCCCTATGAGCATAAAAGAATCCAGTACCAGAGAAGCAAAACGACCCCATAAAAAAAATGCAGAGCTCCCGTATCACTTCCCCATCGATTTTTAAGTAGCGATGATAGAGCCTAGATTACACAGATTTGCCACGCATAATCGATGACCCTGTTCACGCTAGCCGAAAAAAGGATGCTAAAGAAGGTTGAAGGATCACCCTGAGAGCTGTTGAAACTCTGTAATTGAACACAGATTCGATACACTCGACTGCATAAACTGCATTCTTGGAACATTGTCAAATGTAAACGATACTTAAAATAGAAATATAGCATGAGGACGAGGAAAGTAGGTGGGAACAGGAAGAGGATGTTTGCGCTATTCCCAGTGCCAAAGACGACGTTGAATAAGCAAAAGCATGATAAGCGCATCAGTCGGTATTTTTCAACGAAAAAAAAAATAATAATAGCCCACACAGTGCACTTCAAATTCTTTTTTTCCTGCTTGTGATGGCTTCAGAGAATATGCCCCGTTTCGTCGCTGAGGACAATGTAACTACATTGGCTTATCACTGAGAAATCATCAAAGACGCAGCGCTTTGGGATTTTTTTCACTTGCTTTTCGTGGATAATAAACGAACGAGGAGAAATATGAAAAACAATTGTGTGCGCTGGCAAATGAGAACAGCGGTGATGTCATCTACTGATGAAAGCACTGGTGCTGATGATGCGATATACGTGAGTTGTATTAATGTGGGTGGAGTGGTGGTGGTTGACTTTGATGACATCTGGGAATTCTATTGCTTGATTTTTTTTTCAGTGATTTGTGAGGATTCAAGGAGTCTCGCTGAATTTGATATCATCTAGACAGATAATGTGGGTCTTGATGAGGTAATGAATCAGATCAGAGAGTAAATAGAGACGATACAACAAAATTTTTTACGCAATCTCACTCAAAACTCTACAACAACCCACGAATAACAGTCAGCAATCTGAGGAAATCCACCACTCCGACAAAAACTAAATTGTGTTTTCACCCGAGAATCTCCAAGAACACATGTTATCGCACCCAAAACCACCGGAGTGAAAAAAAAACCATCGTTAGGTGACGGGTTTTGCCAGGAGTTTACCTCAAGACGAAAACAAAATCTTGAACTTTACTTGTCCACCATTTTTTCCCCCTGTAACAGCGATGTTCAACATATCCGGAAGCATCGTGATATCCAACTTTTCCCAACCGATTAAATACAGAAATAACCCGTCAAGAAAACCCCCGGCAAAACAACTACCAAGTCTTCCTCATAAACGTCAACACGAGAATAAATATAAATTCCCCATCGCCATATGTTGAGTGCCGAACAAAATCCCAACCCGAGATTCCACTAATCTGTTCTACATATGTTCTCCCAACCCAGGAGCCGAAAAAAAAACCGGCAAATATAGTAGAAAACCCGTGGAAATAGTGCATTCCAGAAATCGGGATTGGAATGAGGCGTCAGAGGGATTTCCGAATGGTCGTGTCAATCCGCGTAGATCTGAAAATACACAAGGGATGGGGAGAAAGAAGGCCCCGTCGAATAAATAAATGAATCAGACGAGGAATGAATGCACGAAGGAAGCCTCGGAAAAAGGAGCAAAAACAAAAAACCATGTCGAGCACAAAATGCAGAGATAGGGAGGGCGCATAAAATAAAATAGAAAAAAGATGCAGTGAAAAAAAAAAGGAATTGCCCCGGAGATAAAGAAAATGTGCGCACGGATATCGGATAGTATCGATCGCCCCTGGGGAAAGGGTTTGGGAAATGGCATGACGCAAGTGGAGGACAAAATATCTACAGTTGTACGTTATGTGATTTACCATTGTATTCCATTGCAGACATTCCTCTCCCTTCGACAGGAAAACATGAGCCTGATGACAAGCAGACAACACGGTAATCATGGTCTGATGAAAATTACAGAATACCGTTGGCAATTGAATCAGTTCATATTTTATATTGAATTCTGAGTAGCTGAGGCCCTTTTCAGCATGTACAAATTGAAATGACTGACACGCAAAACCCATTGATTCATCTGTATCATGTTTATCCAAACATTTCATTAGAACATCTGACGTTACGTATCTCAAAGTTCTTAGAGAAAACCCAAGCGTCTGCTCTGGAAGTAAACTGCAGAATACTGACGGTGAAATTGAATTGAATGTATATATACGCGGAAGATGGAGAGAAATTGAGATCCACAGTTGCTTGGGAGGACACGAATAGATTCATCTCAATGGACGAATCGTCACGCTCAGATTGTACTACGTCTCAAAGGTAGGAGGATATCACTTTGTGAGTTTTGAAGAGGCTGAACATTAAATGAATACGGATTTGCTATTCAGGGGAGGGAGTAGAAAAATCATGAATAGATTCCATAAAGTGAGAAGGCGTTTCGATGGAATTTTTGAGGGTGGATATTTTTCATTGAATTTGTGGAAATATTTTTGGTGTGGGTTATCAACTGGGTGAAGATTTTCAGGGGGTGAATGGGGTGGGGGAGCAGGTCACTGAGTGATATCTTATGTTCTTCCCCCATCTATACATTGATGGCGGGCTTCCGAATAATCTGACATATTACAAAAGTTTATAGCTTTACAACACTAACTAGCAACAAAAATTTCTGATGTTTACTGCCATCTCCATAGGTGCTATGGACATTCCAATGTTTCGAATACTTCGTATGAACGATTTTTTCTATGAAAAAACAGAAAAACGGGAGTATGTTGAAAACTTTCTATAAACGGGTATATGTTTTGATTGATTTAGATAGAAGACATCAAAACGCATATTTTGAAGAAAAAAAAGTGAAATCGGTTGCGTAGTTTTGACGATATTGCATATAAAAGATTTTCTTGTCTTCAATACGAACTGTTGTTATCATGAAAGGAAGATTCTCTCCAAATTTCAAGTTAACGTCTCGGAAATACGGAAAAACGGAGATATCTCGAAAATTTTATATGAAGGGATGCATATACTTTTATTCATTTAGATAGAAGGCATCGAATTCAATATTTTGAAAACAAATAAGTCGAAATCGGTCCACTAGTTTTGAAGATATTTGTGGAAAATGATTTAAAAACGAATCGCCTGTTCTCAAAAACTATTAGATCGATCGGGCTGAAATTCGACTCAGAGTTAGTCCTCATTGAGACCTATAATCTGACAATATTTCAGATTTTTGGAATTACTTTAGCCACTTAATTACTCAATTTTTTTTTAATTGACCACCGGGAAGGTGACGGTGGATGCTCACATGCGGACACGATCGCCACACTTCTTATTTTTACGTTTCAGACTATTCTACATCATTTCCAATCAAAATTAGAGAACCTGAAAATTGGACGAATACAATGCTTCCTTTCGGAAGTAAAAAATCCCAAAAGATAGAAATACTCGACTTTCCAATGCCGCTAATTTCATCCCCGTGATGTTCGTGGTATTAAACATGGGAAAAATCATGCAAAAGATTGAGAGCAATCGAGAAGCATGAAAATCATGGCAGCTTTCCCACCGGCATCACGAACCCCATATATTCCAACGTAAACGCAGCAACATTTGCTATTATACTGCCCCATTATCTATGCAACATGGTTGGATTACTGGTTATAACTCGATGCATCTCCCTATTTACGTCTTTCTCTCCCATACTATTGGTAAAATATCATACCTTAAAGCAAGAAAGGATGTACTCGTGTATACACCCATCACACCATTTTACCATTTACGCGGTATAAACCCATCACTAATGTTCAGTATGTATGACAAGCGTAAGAGGATTATGTGACATGCAATGTGTATGCAGTAGACTTAACGCTTTACTGTGTTATTCATGTTTATGTGTTGGTTGTTAAAATGAGAAGAAATTTTGTGCACGTCTTTTAATGGTGATGATCATTTGAACGTCTGGGCTGGTGGGAAAATGAACAATTCACGTTTTAGGTTTGAGCACGTGCTCAAAATCAGACGAGAGTATCTTCTAGTTGAGGGAAAGAGGATTGGCAGCCAGTTGAGGAAGCTGAGGATTTTCAAGTATCACCTAAAATCCCATCCTCCTTTTCTGCACGTTGCTGGGAACTGTTGGATGAGACAGGTAAAGGGGCGGGGGGAGAAAACGATTTAGTCAGGCGTCGTTTTCAGTCGGGCGTCAACTCGAAATCAACCGAGCACGAGACACTCGTGCTAGGTTTCTATCACGACTCCCCCTTTCATATAGGTGTATGGGCTGAGTGGAATGAGTTTTTGAGAGGCATTGGTGGTAGATGCTGGGGGAGGTGTTTGGTGGTTTGGGCAATGGTTTTTGAGGTTTGCGGTTGTGTTTGTGAGGATTGGTGAGGAGTTAACAATTTTCAATGGTTGGAAATTTCGTGAGATGATCTGCATTCAAGTTTAAACAATCGTAAATTATTCCGTGGGGCTGCGGAAGTTTTGGGGTTGCAGAGTTGTTGGCTCGTGGTATTTGATACGAGGAACTGGTGGTGTAGTTTAGGATTTTGCTTTGTTACTTGAAATTTTTCCGTCCGAATGGAAGCTTTGTAATCGTTCGTACGTATGCAACCAAGTTGTTCTCTAATAGTTCACTAATGACTGGATTGAATTGGTTATCTTCTTTTTCAAATGTATTGTATTGTTTTGTGGGTATTGTTGAGCCTTATCAATCGCCATTAATTAGAATTTAATTCATTCATTAGTTTTTTTAATTTTCCAATTTTTTCGAAAATCGGTTGTCCCACGATAACTAGAAAAAAATGTTCTGAATTGATTGAATGATGGCTTAAAAAATTTGTTGGGATGTCCTTTTGACCGAGTTCAATGATGAAGGCGATAGCAATAATCGTTA
The DNA here is from genome assembly GCF_001412515.2 of Diachasma alloeum. Lineage (NCBI taxonomy): Eukaryota > Metazoa > Arthropoda > Insecta > Hymenoptera > Braconidae > Diachasma > Diachasma alloeum. Next base: position 1,275,929 of record NW_021680378.1, on the reverse strand, counting down.
TTTTGATTTATTTGAAAATCAGAATTCCAGGGATATCTTTGAATAACATGCTTCAAATGAATTCAATCATAGCTTAAAATGTTTGTTTCAATGCCATTAAGTCGAAGTTGAAAGATAATCACGATAGCTATATTGGTTGATTTGATTTTTATGATTGTTGAAAATTTCGAATTTTTCATGAATTTCCCGGAAAGTGAGTTTTCTAATGCTTTCTTCAAATGTAATGTTTCAAATTCATTCAAGTATGTGTAAATAAAATTTTTTTATTAACGTTTTATCGAAGCACTGAGGGGAGACATGGAACCGTGAAAAGACAATCGGTTGTAGAGAAAAAAGGGGTAACAAGAATAATGATGATGATAACATTCAATTAAGTTGAAAAACTGACAGAATTAGTTGAAAAGAAATCTTATTCAATTTAATAACATGAAATAAACAATGAATTATACATGATAGAAGAAAATAATGTGTGAAATAACCATTCCGAAGCATATTACTAATTATATTAGCAATACTAGCTATACTATTTTTTTTTTATGCTTATTTTATATCGCTTCGAGTCTGATGAGACTATATGGCGATTGATCAAGACTTTAAAAATGGTTAGATCTCACCATTCTACCCGGCCAGGAATCGAACCTGGAACCTATCCGTTGTGAGGCAACCGCCTTAACCACTACGCCAGGCCACCGGGCTACTAGCTATACTATACATTAGAATTTTTTTTTAATTTCATGGAAGACATGATAGTAGTTCTTATGAGAGTGACATTGAATCGGATTTAGGGGAACAATGGTTATGAAAAGTCAAGTTTTAGGTAGAATTCAAGGAAATTCATGAGTTTTCAGTGGGAGTGACATGGAAATTTCACAACTTGATTGAGTTTTCAATGAAATATGAATTTGCAAAAACAAAGTAACATAAATTTTCCATTTTGACCTGAATTTTCNGAATTCAATCATAGCTTAAAATGTTTGTTTCAATGCCATTAAGTCGAAGTTGAAAGATAATCACGATAGCTATATTGGTTGATTTGATTTTTATGATTGTTGAAAATTTCGAATTTTTCATGAATTTCCCGGAAAGTGAGTTTTCTAATGCTTTCTTCAAATGTAATGTTTCAAATTCATTCAAGTATGTGTAAATAAAATTTTTTTATTAACGTTTTATCGAAGCACTGAGGGGAGACATGGAACCGTGAAAAGACAATCGGTTGTAGAGAAAAAAGGGGTAACAAGAATAATGATGATGATAACATTCAATTAAGTTGAAAAACTGACAGAATTAGTTGAAAAGAAATCTTATTCAATTTAATAACATGAAATAAACAATGAATTATACATGATAGAAGAAAATAATGTGTGAAATAACCATTCCGAAGCATATTACTAATTATATTAGCAATACTAGCTATACTATTTTTTTTTTATGCTTATTTTATATCGCTTCGAGTCTGATGAGACTATATGGCGATTGATCAAGACTTTAAAAATGGTTAGATCTCACCATTCTACCCGGCCAGGAATCGAACCTGGAACCTATCCGTTGTGAGGCAACCGCCTTAACCACTACGCCAGGCCACCGGGCTACTAGCTATACTATACATTAGAATTTTTTTTTAATTTCATGGAAGACATGATAGTAGTTCTTATGAGAGTGACATTGAATCGGATTTAGGGGAACAATGGTTATGAAAAGTCAAGTTTTAGGTAGAATTCAAGGAAATTCATGAGTTTTCAGTGGGAGTGACATGGAAATTTCACAACTTGATTGAGTTTTCAATGAAATATGAATTTGCAAAAACAAAGTAACATAAATTTTCCATTTTGACCTGAATTTTCCTGATTTTCAGATCATTCGAACAGAAAATTAATGGAATATTTGATTTTTCAATGACAAGATTTCCTGAAATTTTAGCAGATAAACGATTTTATCCAACGATAAAAATTTCCGGGATTTGGCACGGAAAATTGAAACAATACAAGAGCAATTTCTCACTTGTTTTCAAATTTGAGCGAGATTTCTCATGCCTTAAAAATATTTCAACCCATGACATATAACACGACCCATGATTAAGACTTGAAAATCTTGCTTCGAGACCTTTGAAGTCTTGAGATATTATTTTTTTTTGAGTGTATCAGATCGTGAATTAGCGCATCATTCTTCCCTTCTTTGAGCTTCATTTTTTCGGACTTATTTGGGCTTAAGAGCGTGGGTATTTAATTATACACTGGGGTAACGTAATAACCTAAAACCTGATTACTCGTTGTCGTACATAAAACGAGGCTGTAATTATGTTAGCATATAGTTAAGTAACAGTATTCTCAGCATCCTCAATTTTGTCTATTTGCGTATTTATGGGTTATCGCGGCAGGGGGGAGGGGAGGGGGGACTTTGGCGTAGGAATATTAAATTGCAATTGCTAATGGCTCGGTCACCTTACATGTCTATCTGCATTATTCAGATTTTCGTTGTGACTCAAGTTCGATCAATCAGGATTATCCATGAATTATTTATGATTCTTTATGTGGGGTATAGTTATCTCACTGGTTTTGCCATTATTTTCTATCGAAGGAAAATCATTACTTCACGTAGCATTTATTGCAGGAGGGGATTTATGTTGATTGAAACAAGTGGCCTTTGTTTTTGAACTCTCAAGTGATTTCAAAAACAAAAGCTCTTTGTTTGCTGTGACGGCATAAATTGGGAAAATTTATTATAATTTTTTGAGTTTCAAAGATTTGAAGTTACTCAGAAATGACTCCTTACTAAATTGCAACCAGATATTCTATCTCACACTGAGAGAAAAATCTGAAGTTCGATTTACAATAAGAAAATAGTTGAGGCAGTTTTGGTGAACGATACGATTTTTTTTGTATGCGGCACATAACATTATAGTAACTTCACAAGCGTAATTTTTGCAAATCAAAATACAATTAAACTAACCAAAGTTCAAAAGTAACCACGACAAATCTATCGTGAGTAGAACTACAAAATAGTTGCAATGACTACATTCCATTGTAGCAATCACTTCTCCGGCCATAGTCACCGTAACCCATGGCAAATTGTTCAGGATTTTTTGACTATAATTCGATGGTGATGGAATATAGTCAGAAGAATCATATTTTTCTCTCAATGCAGAATGACGAATCTCATTCAACGAAATCCTTTCACCAAAACATATTAAACGCTGACGAAAAATATAACAAAAGGTATAAACAGTGGTAGAGAAATTGGACCTCATCCTAGCAACTAAAGTGAGACGAGCTCTCTCTCTCTCTCTCCCTCTCTTTAACACCGACATTTCTCGCCAATTCAGCCAGTTACAAAGCTGACGTCAGCCCCCCAGACTTGACATAATTCGATTCAACTCGCCTTAATTTTCACGAAAATTACCAATCCTCATTGACTCACTGGAGCCATGATTCCCCCGGTCTTTTTCACCAGCCATGAGATTGCCAACTCCCCCTGAATGCTTCATTTTTCACTGATTATTTTACCCCTTTTTCCACTAGCGATTGAACATCAAACCTTTTCCATTCAACCTTATTATTTCCCGGTTCTACCGGGCGAGATATAACACTTCCATCGGCTTGAGACTCACGACTAGACATTTTCCCTCGCTCATCCCCGGGATTCAACTTATCCACACACACACACACACAGACACACATACGCATGTCACTATCCACCTACATTCGAGACGAACAGAAAAAAACTTTTATCGATCATCGTCTTTTATTCCAACACTTTTGCCCACCAGCGTTAAAGCAATTTGTTACTGAACGATTTCGTACTACTATCGCACACACGTACGGAGATAAAAGCATCAATTCTATTTTTACAATTCTCTTTCGGTTTTTCTGGCTCTTTTTGCGCTCACTTTGAGTTGAGAGAAAGAGGTTAAGGGAAAAATTAGGTTGGCGATGGAGGAAGAGGGGACGTAATGATGGCATTGGATTAGTGGAGCAATGTCCGGGGACAAAATGAAGTTGAGGAGATTGATTTTGGGGTATTGATTTTGCAGGGGTGAAGTGTGTAAGGGTTTTTCGGGTACTTCCGGTGACCGAATTTAGCAAGTGAGGGGAGGAAGACTGGGATGACGGAGGTGTTCGATTATTTCTGGTGCACTTGGTGGAGTCTTGATGGGGTTGAGGGCTTCATTTACTTCAACTTCCGGAACTGAGATCACGAAGCGTGACAGGAAAGGTTGATGGACACTTGAAAAAATTCCATTTTTCCTCATGCGTGGGGGCTTTTGGGCGTTTTGCTTTCGGTAGAATCGATTAATTGAAATTCATGCACTTCAACTTCACTAATTGAACTTTATATCAGCAAATTCGAGTGGATTTCTTCACGAGTGAAGGGTGGAGAAGATAAAATTGTGGGAAGATGATGGATTCTTCGCGTCAGCAACATAGGTATTCGCAGCTTATTTGTAAAATTGAAGTTATTGATCCACTTCGCATCATTCGGGTCAGATAACAATATAAATTACATGGAAGGAATTTGTTGGACAAGTTGGGATTGGCGTTCTTAATAATTTCAGATTTTTTTCTGGTGGGCATTTGATGGAGTTGAGGGCTTTATCTACTCCAACTTCTGCAATTGTAGTGAAGTCATGAAGTGCGAAAGATAATAGCGAGAACACTCATAATGAAGTGTCATCAATGCAGAATTATTTCTAAAGGAAGTAATTCTGCGGGAAGGTTGCAGAAAAGGCTGGGATGACGGAGGTTTTCGATTATTTCAGGTGCACTTGATGGGGTTTTGATGGGTTTGAGGGCTTCATTTACTTCAACTTCCGGAATTGAGATCATGAATCGCGACAGGAAAGGTTGACAGAATTTTAAAAATATTCAATTATTTCTCATGCATGGGCGGCTTTTGGGGGTTTCGCTTTCGGTAGAATTGATGAATTGAGATTCATGCACTTCAACTTCACTAATTGTGGACGTCCACATGAAAAGGGCCCACTTTGACGGTATTGGAGTTATGTATGTTCCGATAATCTTGATCAGATTTCTCACATTTTGAGCCCAAAATCAACCCGATAGAATGAAAACTGACGTCAGTATAGACGATCAAAAAAACAATTTAACATTGGTTTAAATGGGAGATGTGGAGAGAAAAACGTGAATATCTCGGAAACTAGATGCGACAAAGTGGGCCCTTTTCACGTGGACGTACACAATTGAACTTTATATCAGCAAATTCGAGTGGATTTTTTCAAGAGTGAAGGATGCAGAAGATAAAATTGTGGGAAGATGATAGATTCTTCGCGGCAGCAACTTAGGAATTCGCAGCTTATTTGTAAAATTGAAGTTATTGATCCACTTCAGCGTCCACTTCGCATCATTTAGCTCAGATAACAATACAAATTGTATGGAAGGAATTTGTTGGACAAGTTGAAATTGACGTTCTTAATGATTTCAGATTTTTTCTGGTGGGCATTTGATGGAGTTGAGGGCTTTATCTACTTCAACTTCAGCAATTGCAGTAAAATCGCAAAACGCAAAAGAAAATTTGGGAGAAACTTCAAGAACTTGAATTTTTTTCATGAATCGATGGTTTTTTATTTTCACTTTGAAAGCACAATTGAGTGAAGCAATTTTCCTCTTCAACTGACTTCCATAATCTCATTTTGTACTCTCCGACGACAGCACCAAGTAAAAAACAGAAGAAAATGGCGAGAACACTCATAATGAAGTGTCATCAGTGCAGAATCATTTCTATTCAAAATAAATTATCCCTTTCCCCAAATCAATCTAAATTCTAAGAGAATTAGAATTTAGAGAGAAAAAATTTCCGCTTCACCCAGCCAGGAATCGAACCCGGGTTTCCCAGATACGCGCCGAGTCGAAATGTCAATTTTTCCGAAACAATCGCCAACTCTTTCGTCTGACATTTGAATTCACCCGCATTCCCTCATCCATTCTCATCGAACCCCTCTGCCTCATAAAAAGAGTTTATAAATGGCTCGAGTGTTCTTTTTGATACGTCAGTGGTGTAGAAGAATTACAAAAAAATCGAGTTTACCAAGTGGAGGTATACAGTTGAGCTAAAACAGTCAATTCATACTCTCCTTTTTTTTGCAAATGGGATATGAAGGGGTGGTGGGATAGAGGCCAGTAGTTGTTGCGTGTGCAACAACCTCTCTCTCACATTCAACCCCACCCCCTTCATATCCTCCCCTCCTCCTCCCACCCAATCACCCACCTCACTCTTCTCCATATCCCACCCATGTCGAAAATATTGATTGAGTCGTATCGAGTTTTCCGTTAATTCCATTTTTTTTTTCATTTTCACTTACCATTTTTTTTACATTCATGAACAAAGAAGCACAAAAGGGGCCCTCCCCCCTGGGTCTTGTCGCCCTCACCGAAAATTAAATTTCATGAATTTCGGGTACGAGTCATCAATTTCTAGCATGAAAAAAAGGGGACGGGGAAATTAATTTTGATGGATTTGCATGCAAAATTTGAATGAAAATAAAATCATTGATTTTTTTATTCAACTCACCGTATGAAGACCCCATCGTTGATGATTTCTTTCTTGTGTCCATAAAAAAATAATAAAATAATTTGATTATTGTATTGTTCACCATGATTTCACGCACGCGCGACCCTATTAACTTTATTATTATTCCGAGAAATTCACAGGGGGAAAAAAATACGTTGAGAAAATTTCTTGGAATATAAATTGGGAGTGAAAAATAAGTTGTTTTCGAAACACAAGACCGAAAAGGGACAAAAGGCTTCCGGGAACGTGCTCTTGAGTTTCGTGGTAATAAATAGAGGTAGAAATAAAATGAAAATAGATAGAGCACTCTCGACGACGGTTGACATTCACCGACTAACCGGCTACCGTTCAGTTTGTTTGGATTATATTCTCATAAGTTCCTCACCCGAACCGCGGAGAGGGGGAGAGTTGAGGTAAAGAACAGAAGATATGATAGAACAGAAGTGAATGTTGAAGGAGGGAGGGGAGGGGGGCATTCGACGAAATCTTGAATCTTGGAAAGACTCGAATTTTTTAGTGTGTACGACACATCTCCTATAATAAACCCTAAAATACGTGCCCAGGACCACGGTCACGTACCACCGAAAAAAAATGAGTGGAAAAAATTCTCAACGTCTTTTTACGACGAATAACACTCGGTAAATTATGACTAAAAAATCTCACTGATTCTCGTGGCATTTTTCTTTTCAAAAAAGCCTATGACCCGCAGATCAATATTCTATCGATCCTTCAAGTTTTCGAGCTCTTCCGACGAAAAAAAAAATTTAGCACTCGTTCTAGACTACACTTTACCAGATGAAAACTCGTTGGAAAAAATCTCCGAAAAATGAAACCAATTTTTTTAGGAGAGCAACTGATTGAATCCGACAGTAGTCACTCATTGGACGGTTATTGATAATTGACACAATAATTCCAGGCACTCGACGTCTGATCAACGATTACTGGAATTTTTTTTTTTCAAGAACAAATTGAATTTTGAATAATCGTGAATTTTCGAGGATTCAACATTTCCGGCTAGTTTGTGGACCGAACATGCCTCGCCCGTGGTTGTAATGCAACTGTGCCGTGTTCACGGGGGCAACTGAGAAACTGTGCGACGAGAGCCAGTGAGAGAACCCCCTCCTCCCCACCCCCCTCCGAGTAAAGGCCAAGGGTCGGTTATTGTCGGTTTTGTTCGTGAATATTCGGCACTACCGTCGATATGCCCATAGAGCCTAACCCAACATACATGTGTGTATAGATTTTCTATGTGTATATGTCTATCTATGGATATGCCTTTTACTTCTGGGATGCCGGTGTTGTTGGGGATGCTTATATTGGTATACATGCTCTCTTCTCCTCCTACACCCCCCCCCCCCCCCCC
>NW_021680378.1:1262121-1268020 GCF_001412515.2 Diachasma alloeum | reverse complement strand
ACCCGCGCCGTCCTTTTCGTCCGTCATTCGCGTTCTTTCCTAGTGGTAAAAAGGAGTTGAAGCGAGTGAGAAGGAAGAGTTTGAGTGGGAAAAAAATGGGTGGGGGAATGAGGTGGTTTCAAGAGGGGGAGGCGTTGGTGGCTAGAACAAAAAATTGGGGAGGGGGACGCGTGACCGAACGGTCATATGGCACAGGTAGGGGGGAGAGGGGAATGTCTTATGTCATTCGGAGGGAGTCTGCCGGGGTGGACGGGTGCTTCTGTGGGGTTAAGAGATCTCTGGGTTTTTGGTTCTTAAGTTAAGGGAAACGGAACACTTGTGTCTTTATGAAGTTTTATAATTGTGTTTGCTCCTGGAATTATTATTTTTTATTTATGAAACCAGTTCATTGGCTCAAGAATGCAATGGTCGAGTCGATACAGTAGTTTCATAGTTAAGAATTAATAGTTGTAGGAGAAAACACAATTCTAGAAGTTTATATAGACAGAGGGGTTCCATTTCTCCTTAAGGTGTATCCCTAGAAAACACGTTTTGCTGAAGATTGTCCCCGTGTTTTTCATTGATAATGTTTATAATAGTCCTCAGCTATTGAAAAAATCCTAAGGGGCTGTACTACACAGTTTAGGAAATAATAAATAGTGGAATGCGGGCTTCTAACACGCAAGGCATAGAGCAAACCGGGGTTATGAGTCCCCCCGAACTCGATTTTTCCGTCTTATAAGAAAACGGTTCTTACGATGTTTTTAAACAACTAATCCGTGATAGATTGATGAATTCCAACTACGGTGAATTTTTTGTAAAATTTTGTACTACATAGTTTCTGCGATATTCAACCCTAAAAAATGGAAATTTCGTGAAAGCTTTAGGGCTGTTCACACGTAAACACATGTGACACGGAAACTTTTGGTCTCGTCACAGTCTCAAAAGAGGCAGAATCGGCTCTTCTCATGATGACTCACAGTCAATTTATCTCATCTCGGTCTCAAGTATCTCGTTCTTCTTCAATGTAAAGTCTTGGTTTCAGTTTCGGTTGTCTCGTCTCGGTGTTTTACACATCAAAACGCGAAAAACTTGAAATCGAGATGAGATAAATTAACTGTGAGACATCACGAGAAGAGCCGATACTACCTCTTTTGAAACTGTGGCGATACCGAAAGTTTCCGTGATCCCCAAGACCAAAACGATCCCCCCAAAGTGAAGTCTCTTTTAAGTTTCGTGGGCAGCCCTAGAAAGCGTTCCTCATTTGATTTAAAAAATTAATTAACAAAGAATTTGTTATGTGATTCAAACAAGTATTGTTGCCTGCATCCACAACACACGAGAATAGGAAAACTCAATAACTTATGAGAAAGCAATAAAGTAAGTTATTTAGAATTTTTTCCCGAAATCCATTGGGACTAACTTTTGGGTCTGATTGTCTTCGGATATACCTTAAATTGAAGAAATATCGAGGGTTGGGGAGTAGACGCGTGACACAACAGTCATATGGTGCTGAGGCAATTCAAATGGAGAGATCTTGTGTAATTCTAGAGCGTACGCCTGCCAACCAGATGTTCCATTGCCCCGGGATTTCCGGATTTCTAGCGTTTCCGATTTTTTAATGGTCGATTCAGACATTGAAACGAGGGCATTCCTCCACAACTGTTGAAATTCGAGGTTTGAAATGTCGTGAATTTTCCATTTGACAAGAACTCATTTAAAAATATCAAATTGAAATCGCACGAAATGTAAAAATAAAAAAAAAGAAATACAAACTGTTTTTTATGTAATTGCGAAGTACAAAAAAAGCACGAGAAAAATTGAATTATTGCTGTTTTTTTTACATAAAAAAATTATTCATGTGACGTATAGACCCAGTGGAGCAATCATTATTGTTATTATTGGAATTTTTTTTCTCCTGACTTTTATTTCCATTTGTTTCTTCTGTTCTCTTTTTATTTTCCTCTCCCACTCTTCTGATTGGCCCGGTTTATATTAATGCGGGCTACTGGTGTATATCTGCAAAACCACCCGGGCAATACGAGAAGAGAACTGAAACAAATGTTAACGGTCACGTGGCGTGCAATGTCTCGTGCCACTCGGCCGTTTCATATATAACGGGTGGTCGATAGGTATTTTGTATAAAAATTTTTTTTTCAATTTTCTGGGGCTGATAAAAAAATTGAGAATCGGTTGGCAATTGTTGGAGTGAAGAGTGTAAGAATAAATTATGAAAGTATATAATTGTTTTTGCTTTTCCTATTTGCAATAATTTTTGTTTCTTAGTTTTTCCATCAATCAATTTTTCGAAAATAAAATTAAGAGTAGGTAATTACCTAATTAATCGCGGTCATTAATTCGACTTTTTGTCATCAAAATGATCTTTTTAAGGAGATAACTAATTAATGATCGTTGAAAGATTAATAGAGTGGCGTTTGTATAATTAATAGAGATGAAACGAAACACGTCCTTGTACCACGCAAGACGAGATTGCCATTTAGTATTAATGTATCACATCGAATGAATTATCACGTAATGCTTATGAATGTAGCTAAAGTTATAAATAAACCACTGACAAAATGCAGATGTACGTTGCCATTTAAGGAGATCAAGGCGAGGGATTTATTCGGTATCTTGTGTTTTTCATGGTAAGGAAAATTCAAGAGAAATTTAATTTTATGATCCCGACATTCGCGCGGTTTTAATTAAGGAAATAGCGTCTATTCCGAACTTTTTCAGTCAAATTATTCGAATTCTTCGTGGTTTTTTCCCTTCTCTTATATTTTCTTTCATTCCACGAGATTGAATGTACTGAGATTAAATGAAGTAGATTTTTTTCAAGATGAGATTGAAATATTTTAGATAATGTTATCTGATAATATCTTATATATCTTATCTGAGCTTGCCAGATACATAAAATGAGCTCACGTCAAGTATTCCTGAAGACAAGATAAAAAGTGGAAATAAGATGACATTATTTCGCCTAAAAAATAGATATATCATCTGATTTTCATTTTCCGAAAATAAATTTCCCACACGGAGAGAAATTTTTTAGAAAAATTCTAGTGATAGCACGGTAAAACAGGCGCAAAGCGACCGACAGGGAAAAATTGCAGTGCTAGCACTGGAAATTATATTTGGGAAAACGTGAATTTTTCCCCGTATTTCTGTGAAAATTTCACAGAAATCCCCAAAAATTTTACCAGAAATCCTGAGAAATTTTACCTTAACAGCACTAGAATTTTTCACAACCGGTGGATTGTGATTTTTTTCAGTAATCATACTAGAATTTTTCTAGAAAATTTCTCTCCGTGCACTTTTTTTGTCGAAAAGACCAATTTTAATTATGTAAAAATCATTCCTTAACTCAAGAAATTAGAAACTGGAGACAGAGAATAATGCGAACAACTCGTCGTGGGATTTTTCCATTTGAAACTCGGCAAAAACTCCACCGAGGAATAAGAAATAAAAAAAATTGGTGAAAAAATATTGAAGATATTTCGCATAGACTTATACATGGAAAACTTTACAGCTACCGATAATGGACAGATTTATGGGAACGGCTTATCGATTCTCTGGTAAATCCAATTTTCGAGGTCGACACCCGAAAGGAAGATTCGTGCACGGCGGAAGCTCAGTCAAAAGAAAGGAATAAGAAAGAGGATGGAAAAGGAAAAATACACACATACAAGCTCGGGAGAAAAAGAGGTTAGGAAAAAAGTTGAGACGTGGATTGTAACGCGTTGAGTATAGTGGCCAATGGGACGAGAGCCAAGACGGCGGCAAATTCAAATCGATAGCGCCCCCTTCCAGTTTTTTATCTTGTATCCGTTTTTCGTGTACCTCAGGCCTCTTAAATTGATCTCGGCCAATTGGACCCGATCCATCGCCAGTGGATCGACGGTTATCTATTGCTCCTCTACGTTGTATCGTGGTTTATTCGGTACAAAAAAAGGGATATATTAAAAATTGGGGAAATGGACGGAAATCGGTTGGAGATTGGATGTGAAGGGCCATTGAATTGTTATTAATGTTAGGTGGATGAATATCTGGAGATGTGGGATTGATATCGGGGGCATTGAGAAGTATTTTTGGCGCATCAATTCTGGAAATTCGATTTTTATGGCTAAGAACGAGGGGTTTGAGAGGTACAATATTAGGTTAGCTGCTATCGAGGTGAAATTAGATGATGAGATAATTTCTCCCGGAAATTTAATATTGTGATGAATAATAATAAATAATAAATAATAAATTATGTATTTCCTTATATTGCCTTCATTCAAAATCATCTCAAGGCAAGATAAAATCATCTGACACAAAATGGTAAGATGAGACGGAATTATCTTAATACAAGATAATCATTTGGAATACGCAAAAAACATTGAATATATCCCCAATTTTTTTATATCTATTTTTGACCGGTCAATCGCACAATTGAAAATAAAGCCATTCACAAAAATCGAATTTTACTTTTTTTCGTCACAAAAAGGAAAATGTATGTTTGATATTCCATCCACGTTGCATCCGGCTGTTTGTAAAAGGGGCCGGGTGTTCTGTACCTTACCTGCATCACGTTTTACTGTTCAACATCAAAACAGACAGTCTAAAGCCACTCATACGAGTAAATCGTTATGCCTAGTGCGTACCACTGGGCTTGACGAACAGACCAGACCAGAACAACAGACACACGGCATTTCAAATTAACGCACCCCTATACACCTCTGTTCCCCACAGTACTCCCCTCCCCGCCGCCCCTCTCCCTTTCACTGTTCCTCATCGTCATTCAGTTACGTATTCCTGATGTTTCAAAACGTGATACAATTTTATTGCATCTCGTAAACGTCAAATAATGGGTAAAGACGTCAGTTTACTGATATCAGATACATTTTCATATTTTAGAGGTGTGTTTTATGGATGGGGCTTATGAGAATTTGGATATTTCCGTCAAATGACGAAGTTGGTGTTTCATAGAGGATGGGATGACAAGCTCAAGTGAACGGTTAGATATGAAGTTGAAAAATGAAGGAAGCTAAGATAGAACTACTTTATCTATTATAAATATAAGACTAGATGAAATCGTATCTCTTCAGGATTAGATGAAAGCAGATAAAATATGATAAAATTTTCTCGTATTATCTTGAGAAATATCTGATCTCAACATATCATACGCATAAAACAAGCTGACGCAAGATATTCTTTAAGATGAGATAAGGAAAGCTAAGATAATATGAGATTGTTTCATCTTTAGATCGCCAGAAAAATTTACCATCACCTAAACAAACGCGTGACGTCATAATTTGCGAAAATGTTTTTCGAGTAATTCCCCGGACCACCCATTGGGATCATATTCACCTCCCCCCCCCCAATCTCAAGAAAAGCGGATTAAATATTCACCATGAAATCACTCCACTCTCCTCTCTCTCCGCTAAATTAAAATTCCCACTCCGCCAAAAATCCATTTCCATCAAAATTTCACGAAAGAAACACTTCGTCCCAGCTTCCACGTCCATATAATACCCACAGTCCCGCTATCCCCCTGGGATATACGGAGGCGCCATCTGCAGGGACGCCATCCTAAATAAAAGCTGTGAGCAAACCATGTCTCTGTAACCCTCGCGTTATACAGAAAAAAGTGTGAGTTAGTGCCTGAACTCGAAGAGGGTCACCAGAGACAGCTTGGGTACATCGGACTATGTGAATGGGTTTGAGGAAGGGATGAGCGGGGCAGGGGGGTGAGGGGGTGGAGGGACTGGATGAGGTAGTGCGAGGGGTTAGGAGTTATCCGGGGGAATGAAGAACTCATGGGAAAAGTTTTCACGCTTTCGAGTTTCGGTGTCCGAAACGGTTTCCATCGTAACGTTATACCATTCCGTCTCATCCTAACGGGTCAGTTGGAAAAGTAGGGGGCGGAGGGGGGGGG
>NW_021680378.1:1260004-1262089 GCF_001412515.2 Diachasma alloeum | reverse complement strand
GAGGGGCAGGTGGGGATGAAGTGAAAGGGAAGGTGGAAATCCACAGAGTTTCGCAATTTATCTCATGTACTCAGTCCGGCAATCAGTGCAACGAATCCCAGAAGTCTCGGGGATGTGAAATCACGGTGTTCTCTACCGACTTGCTGGGGGTAATCCGTGACCTCTTTGGTTGCATATATAAACCTCGGAGTATGTATATGAGACGGCCTGTTTCAACTTNGGGGGGGGGGGGGGGGGGGGGGGGGGGGGGGGGGGGGGGGGGGGGGGGGGGGGGGGGGGGGGGGGGGGGGGGGGGGGGGGGGGTGAATATTCGAGAATAATTTTGCACATGGCAGTGGAGTAGAATATGCAGATTAGAATGATGCTGACGGGAGAATTAATTTTTGAGGTTAGGGAATTCTTTTCTCTGATACGTGCTGTTGAAAAACTTTATGCCTCTGTATCAATCATCAAACAAAAAAAATACCTGAACAGAATTTGAAGTCCATTTTAACCAAAATAAATACTCTTCTCGACTCTGAATAACTGGTAATCCGACATGTGCACAAATATCATTACATCTTCATATCACAAGATCTTCTAATAACACCTATACCCATAAATGAATGATTCCCGTAACCTCAAAATACCATCTCTCATATTTCATCCTTCATTAAATTAAAACTACCAGGAATCGTCACACGAATTAAATCTACCTGGCTCCAGTAAACTTGAACCATCCCAGACCGATATATAACCCTCTCTCACACCACCCCATCTTATTAAACATAACGTATCGACTTTAGGAGGTTATATCCCGAAGCACCATCGCTTCACCACCCAATGCTGGAAAGCCACAAGATCGAACTACCGATAACTCCCCAACCACTGTCTAAGAAGAGGCTTTCCCCAAACCGCTCAAACCAATATCGATCTTCAGACCCCTCTCCTCTGAGAAGAAGAGGTGAGCTACGACTAGAGGGGGAGAAGGGGGTGTATATCGATAGCAAAGTTCAGCTCAGGGAATTTAATCAGCCGTTTTCCGGTAAATTATTACGCAATTTGCAATCCCCGGACCCAATCCGTGGACTCACCCCCCCCCCTCATCCCTCCGGGGAGGGGTTCCCGTGGTTGTAAACTTCTTACATTCGTTGTGTACCTCAACGTCTTTTCCTGCCGAGCAGTTTTAGCTGGTTGTTAACCTCTAATGGTCAAGACCGCAGGGATGCGGAAATTTTCAGTGATTAATAATCATTTTTTATGGTATGATTGGGAGGGGGGGGGGGGGGGGGGTGAGTTAAGCAGCATTGAAAAGTCAGCCGATTTGACTGGCAAAGTGAAAACAAAAACGATGCGCGCATCTCTTTTAGTTCTCGAGTTTGATTGCAAAAGGAAAATCTATTTGTACCACGTGTGACGTCATAATTTGGGAAAATGTTTCCTTCATTATCTCGAGAACCAGAGGTGATGGAGGAATCTTTTTTTTTATTCTATTTTGAATTTCCCGGAGCATCCGTTTGAGTCACTTTCCACCCCACCCCTCCCCCCCCGGACCCAACTCCATGCCACCACTAACTCTCTAAATACGAACCGACATGCAGCGGTCACTACACGTATCTCCTCAAAATGAGAGCGGACATCATGCCACGGAGATGGGGGGGGAGGTAGGGGCATGGAATACATGAGAAGTGAAAAAGCCTGCTGCATACAGGAGCTCTAGTAATATTCACGTGAAAATGGGGATAATGGCGTCGCTCGATAATAGCTGCATGCCGCCTCTCTGCTTCACCTCTGAAGGGAGTGAGCGGAAGGGGAAGGGGGAGGGGGCGTAAAGGGGAGAAGATGGAGGGGTTCAAAGGAGTGAGCTTGAGTCTGCGGAAGGTGGTAGAAAATACCGCGAAACTTCTTTACCGACTGCGCAATAAGTGGTTACACACCAAGTCTACACACTTTACGATCGCACAACTAGCGCTATCTTTATTGCTTCAGTCCGACGCTACGCTTTGGGGAAAAGTTTATTACTAATTGTTACATAGGTATGATAAATACTACATTTTTGTGTGTGAAGTGAGGTAGGACGGGGGGGGGGGAATTGTGAGTAAATGG
>NW_021680378.1:1251000-1259983 GCF_001412515.2 Diachasma alloeum | reverse complement strand
GGGGGGGGGGGGGAATTGTGAGTAAATGGTGCACGCGGTGAGTTGTGAGTGGAGTTGAGTTTTCATGTTTTTTTCTCTTGAGAAAGAGGTGAAGGGTTAAAGGATGGAAGGGCGGGGGGCGCTTTGTTCCGGAGCTGGAGCCAACTTTTGTTCAAATTTCAGGAGTTTGAACATCAAAGGGTCTCCGGAACTGGAGGAAACGGGGGTGGGACTGTTGGAGACAACAGGGTAGAGTCATCTTATAATTTAACGAGGGAGTAGACATGTTTTTATCTAATTTTAAGGATTTAACGGGTGTCTGAGAAGTTTGGGTTGAGGATGGTTGGGGGAGTGATGGGAAATTCGCTTGAATTGGCATGTGATGTCTCTTCAGAGTGCAAAGGTTGGAACTGCTGTCTATTGAGATTAAAGACGAGAAATTCAATACGGAAGAAACCAAAATGCAGGTACTTACCAGAGCGCTGTCCTCAGCTCCCTCCAGATGCCCCAATCCTGCAACAGACGATCAGACTGATCAATTACAGATCTACTGAGACAATGAAGTCAATGATGAGGAGGCATGTTTCAATCGCAAATAATCATTTAGGGTTACCCAACAATTACCACCAGATCCCCTCCAAAAACCTCAACAGAGTCATTAGTTAAACACCCTCAATCGCCCCAATTCTCCAAATGCCCCGATATCTTATCATCTCACCAATCCCCAATAACCTCACACAAGCAGGGGACACCGAGCAAATATTACAAAATTTTATAGCTTTACAACACTAACTAGAAGCAAAAATTTCAGATGGTTACTGCCACCTCCATGGGTGCTATCAAAATTCCAATGTTTCGAAGACTGCGTATGAACGGGTATACATATTTTCTGTTCAAATTTCAAATTGATATCTGGACTTTTGCACAAGTTAGAGTGATTACAAAGTTTTTTATGAAAAAACAGAAAAACCGGAATATCTCGAAAACTTTATACGAACGGGTATATATGTTCTGATTGATGTAGATAGACGGCATCGAAACGAATATTTTGGAAATAAAAGAATCGAAATTGGTCCACTGGTTTTCAAGTAATTTGTGGAAAGCGATTGAAAAACGAATCGTTGTTTCTCAAAAACTACTAGATCGATCGGGCTGAAATTTTGCACAAAGTTAGTCCTCATTAAGACCTATAATCTGACAAAATTTCAAATGTTTAGACCTACATTAGCCACGTAATTACCCAATTTTCTAAAAATTGACCACCCTAAGTCTGGCGGCGGATATTTGTCAGACCATTCTACATTATTTGCAATCAAAATTAGAGGATGTGAAAATTGAACGATCACAATTCTTCCATCCGGCAGTAACAAACTGAAAAAACTCGTTCAATCTAAAACGGTTCAACTGCTTCACAACAAAAACTTTTCATGCACCGCCTGCAACATGTGTTCATCCAACATCTCTCAGAAGCCCAGCCTCTCCTTCTTTCATTTCCACCAAGACTATTCGTAGATAGATTTTGTCTGTATTCCCATGTTACACATAACGTATAACCCCCCCACCCAGCCATCGCTATTTATTCGAAACTGGCCAAATGTTTACAAGAGCTATTCCGGGATCGCGCCCAAATGGTGTAACATAAGCAAACTTCGGCCAGAGCTGAGTCCGCTTATATACGGTATGCCTCCTCACTCTATAGACTGCTGAGCGACCCTCCCAACCACCCCCTGGCTCACGTTCCCAGCACCCCGCGCCCTTTCAACCCCCCTCCCCCTTCCCCATACCAGTATGTATTACGCAGTGCTATATTGCAAAGCAGTGGCTGCTTTGGAATGGCTGAATTAATTGATGCTGGCTAAAGCAGGTGTGCCAACTGCACGGTATTCGTCTTTGGAGTAAGGAGTCTTGATCCGCGAGATGGAACTTCGGGATTTTGGAGTAATTTAATCATCAATGGCTGCCGGGATGCTTCGGATTTTCGGAGGTGTACGGGTAATCGGAATGTTTTGCCGATAAGAAGCTTTGCGGTTGAAGAAATTATGTATCAACTTGAGACATTGATGCCTGCTTTGATAGAAAAAATTATTTTTATTGAGATGTTTGCTTCTTGGAGCAAGTATTACGTGCTTGAACTAATTTCAAATTAGTAAGATCTTACGCTGAATATCAATTATTTTTTCTTGAGATACATTCACTTGAATCAAATTAAACGGCCTTTAGCGTTGAGTCACATGTATCGCTCGCGAACCCCCACATGACCCCCCATGATCATTATACCTCTCGTGACCCTTATTTTGACCTTTCTTTTCTGACCCTTAATTTTGGAGTCTTAACTTCGAGCACCAAATTTTCATCACCAAAAGTCGATTTGGATTTTTACAGTATACAGAGATATTGAGACCCTTATTTTGACCCTTGTGACCCTTAGTTTTTTAACCCTATGACCTTTATTTGGAGTCGTAATCTGACCTTTGTGATCCTGAATCTGACCCTTATGACCCTCATTTGGATCCTCAATCTGACCCTCATTATAACCCTCGTGATCCTTATTTGGACCCTTACTATGACCCTCGGGACCCTTATTCTGACCTTCGGCATCCTTACTTTGACCGTTTTGGCCCTTATTCTGACCTGTATTGTGACCCTCATAAACCTTACTCTGAACCTTATGATCCTTGTAACCCTTAATTTCAGGTACCAAATTTTTATCACCAGAAGTCGATTTGGATTTTTATAATACAGAGAGATGAAAATATCTAAGAGAAAAAATTAGGTCTCAGAATATTTGATGGAGTGGAGCAGATTTACTTGAGGGAAATTAACCAATTTGATAGATGGAAATTTATCATCTTCCACAGAAATTGAATTTTTGTCGTCATCATCAGAAATATCCCTAGAAAAATTCCAACTGTTGGCAGGAAAAAATATGATTTATTGAACGACAATCATTTGATCTGAGAGAACTCCACAGGTTTATACCACAGAAAGAAAACATTGACGAGGAAAGATTTTTTTCCGAAAAAATTGTCCTCTCAAAATTATTTAGTTTTGTCCACTTCTACGTATGACGTCACAATTGGGGTAAATGTTTTTCAAGATATCTCGGGAACTAAAAGGGCTAGAAGGGCCGTCTTCTGTTTAATTTGATGGTAAATTTCCCGGAGCATCCAGTGGGGTCACTTACGACCCGGCCCCCCGCCCCCAGTAGTCAACACGTAAAAAATATGCAATTACAAAAGATTGAATCCTAAATAAACAAATTACGACACATGATTCCACTCAAGACAACAGTTTAATCCCGAACGTGCAATTGAGATAATACAGGGGATCCTCACCACAATGAATATTTGATAAGTGGCGCCCTCTGATCCATGGAAAACGGATTGGTTCAATGAATACACGTGACACTTGGGTCACGGGCTTTTCCCCCGGTTTTGGGTAAACGAGCGCACCCATAGTACCCACAATAGGATTAATACGCAACAGACCCCCTCGGCCTCCGTATACTTGGCTGTATATACGGTACTTGGTGTACGTGAGTATGAGATATACAATAACAATGGCCACACAGACCACTGGCTAAGGGGGGTGGGGGCGGGGGTTACGTATACTGTACAATGTGCAATATTCGTATTCAAGTTACTCCCACGAGCTGCTGCACGACGGTGGCACTGCCACGCGACGTGGTTTACCGCATATACGATTCCCTGTATCTGGGAACAGGGAGTCTCAACTCAATTTGTTGGGATAATAAATTTGTTGTAGAATTATTTTGAAGATGGAATTTCATTTTTATTTTTGGGTAGTGATGCCGACGAGACTAGTCGAGAATTATTTTGAAGAGATCATCACGGCCTGCACTGATAGAATGATTCATTTATTCCAAACGAGATTCGTTAACTATTAACGAATGGTAGAGTTGACCAAATGAATATGACCAAATGAATATTCGTTAATACCTAACGAATGGTTCACTTGAATGGCAAAAGTCAAGCCAAACAAGGCTCCTCAAATATACATTCGTTAACTATTAACGGATGAACATTTGGTGGGACCGAATAGACCCTAACCGCCAACCAAAATCCATTCGTTAACAATAACTAATCCGTTCTATCAGTGTGGAAAAACATCGAAAGTTTGGATTTGTCGCAATCTCGAAAGACATGGGATGGGTGCATCTCGTCACAATTCCGGGAAGATTTATCTTGTCTGGATCTCGAGATTTTCGGTTTTTTAAGTTCACGAGACGAGACGAGACAGATATCGAGAATACTGAAACTCAGACGTGATGGATTCGTCCAAGTTCGTGACGAGATGCACCGATCCAATGTCTTTCGAGATTACGAAGATTCCTAAACTTTCGATGGTGGACCGTGATGATCTTTCCAAACTAATTCTCGTCTAGTCTGGCATCACTATTTTTGGTGGAGTTGATCGGGTGGTCTTAATTCATGAGGGTCAGATGGTAGATTTTGAGGGTATGTTTCAATTTCAATCATGATCATGCACTGAACGAACAAATTAGTTCTGCCGAAAAATTACATGTGCCCTTGAAGAGATCTTTTGTCGTTGAATCAATTTAGTTGTGGACAAAAAAGAATGATAGTTGTCGACTGTTGGAGAATTACTCTTGAAATTTCAAGTGAAGAAGCTTGACATTTTTAACAACGAGAAAGTTACATGAACTTTCTGTATATTTCGTTATTGAGAAATCCGAGGAGAAATCAGTTAATTTCTAGAGTATTCAAGTAAATCTCGATTTTCAGGTCCATTCAGCACTGAATAACCTTGAAAATTTTGAAAATTCAGAGAACAACTTTCCTGAATTCTCAATCTATTGAAAATTGAATTGTATGTGATGTTCAATTTTCACGATGAGTTTGAAAATTCAAGCTTTCATTGAAAAATCAATGATTCTTTAACGCGAAACACCCAATTTTCTTGAATTTTCAAGATGAATGAGAAATTTCGTGAACGCTTTCATTTGAAATTGAATTCAACCTCACAACATCGAAAATTCAGATGACGTCATCTGGGACTGAAATTTCACGAAATTTCTAACAGTAATTGTTCTCGTGAGACCTTTATATGTCTTTCGGGTGAATACATTCGTTCTGCAGAGAATTATATGAGGCTCTGCTTTTATCAAGTGAATGTTATTGAGTAATGTCTATCTTTGTCTAATAAACACTTATAATTTCTATGGAACAAATGATATTTTCAACAGAAAACTACAATTCAGTAGCGAAGCGATAAACCGGGTCAAGTAGATTTTAACTTTTGGTCAGTTTTTGATGAATATCTCGGAAGCTAAGAGAAATAGCAAAATTTTGGTCACGACCTTTTCCATAACCCTCAATTAGCTCTACAAAAAAGATTGTGACAAAAATTTTTCTATCTCTTTTAGATTCTGAGATATTCGGCAGAAAATGGCCAATAGTTGAAATCGACTAAACCCAGTTTACCGCTTCGCTACAGAATGTTTTTGCCGAAAACTGTGTTATTGGTAAAACTAAATAATTTCAAGCGAACAATTTTCTTGGGAAAAAAAAACTTCTTTCCTCGTCAATCCATTCATTTTGTGGTATAAACCTATGGAGTTCTCTGAGATCAAATAATTGTCGTACACTCGATTATATTTTTTCCTGCCGACAGTTGAAATTCTTCTAGGAACATTTCCGATGATCACGACGAAAATTTAATTTTTCTGAAAGATATTAAATTTTCCTCTATCAAGTTAGTTAATTTCCCTCAAGCAAATCCATTCCACTCCATCAAATATTCTCACCACGTAGAGAAAATAGTTTTTCGTTAGTGAATTTTTTCTCTCATCAATCCCTCACACTCGCATCGTCAACCCAACCTCACCTTAACCAGATTAAATCAACCATCGTGACATTTAATTTTGGACTACACCCAGAATCATTCAATAAGCGCCTCGAAAAAATAAATCGAAGTCCACCTGCAACGTGACATACGTGAAAAATCGCTATCGCCGTGTCTCACGAGACAATAAGTACTCAGCATTGGATGGGTCACGTGACATTTAAGAGTTGACATTAAACCACGTTTCCCCAGTGGTTGTCGAAGGATGAGGGAATGGGGAAGGGTAGTACGAGTGGTAGAAGGGAGGTTGAAGAATAGAAAGAAGTGGAAGCGCGGTATATAGCATCCATGAAAGTAGCCGAGTGAGTTGACACGGATCACGTCATTCAGGTCTTTTCCGGCATTTTGCTAATGTCACCCTCCTAATGCCTCTCAGTAACATCACCATCCGCTGCTTTTTTACTTTTATGACATATTTATGTTGTCCTTCAGGATGAAACTAGTCGTTTTGTAAAGGGCACCACTCTTCTACTAAAGTTGACGAAAAAAAATATACGGAGAAGAAAGATGGCAACTGACATTTTATAGCGTATTAAGGTGGGTGGGAAAAAATGAATTGAGAATGATTTTCAGGGGTTAAGGAGTATTTTCAATGGCTGTGAATTTTTTTTACTCCTCTCTCGGATCTTCCGGGAGTTGTGCGGAGGCTAGAGAAGCTTTCTTGGTGAAGTTCATGTTAACAACGCGTGACAAGGTATTTTCGTGGGGATGAGGGGGACACTTTGAGGATCCCTGGGGTTAACGGAGCATGTATACTTACTTGGGGCTTGGAGGGTTAAATGAAGCACCCCTTTGGGTACCTCTCTTGCCATCGATCCTGATTGTCAAAAGGTGGAGGGGAAGAGAGGTGGACTGTAACTCGCTTGTTGGTGAGTTTGATTAAGATGTTTGGAGGAATTTTCTTTTGAGGGTGGGTTTCCTAAATTTTGGAGAATGAGAAAGTTGATTTTTTTCATGGAATTTTAAGGAGTTAGCGGCTGTTTGAGATGTTTGGGTTGGGGATAAACGATTTATTTGATTTAATAATGATTATTTAATTCAAGTAAACCATTTTTCGTGGGCATCTCCATCTCTTGAAAATATGCGACGTTGCCAAAGTTTTCACATTTCCGTGTGACCGAAGAATTTAAAGAATGTACTTTGTGCTATCAGGCTTGGATCGCGGTGTTCGGGACCAATGACATAAAATATTGTATGTCACGCGGCGATAAAAGTATTATCTGACAAATGCGATGCGAGTCCTCGCCCTCGCTTTGCTCGGTTAGATCGCGGTTTTCGGGACCTCGCCTTCGGCTCGGATTATAAAGCCACATTCGCCAGATAATACTTTTATCGCCTGATGACATAATTTACTATTTCATCACTGAGCCCCGCCAATGGTCACCTATCGTCCTGTTTTGCCGCCGACAGGTGGCGATTAGCAGCCATGGACTTGATAAAGAGAAACAGCTGATTTCGGGTTGCGTTTTAACACTCCTAGGAGCGCTGACTGCAGTTAGCGCTCCTAGACTCGTAAAATATCCGACCTCTACACGGAGAGACATATTCAGTAAAAATTACGGAACTCACAACTCGCTCACTGATTACGGAATCGACTCAGAAAATTTAAGTGACGGTATGGCAATTTTTCACAGCAGATTCAGATAAAAATTACCGAACGCTTTGGAAAAATTCCATGGCAGTTCACATTTCGCTCCGGAATTACGGAAAAGATACGTAATTTTTATTGAATATTTCTCTCCGTGTAGTCAGCTGTTTCATTGTCTCGGTTCTTCATTCCTCCGTCCTGTGCCTTATGTTCGTTCCTTATTCCTTATATTTTTTATTGTGCGTCCATCATATGGCGTATATCGGTGATTGAGCGCCATATTGTCGACTGGTTGACGTTTTCGTTAGTGGAGGCTTCGGCGACGAAAATGATCAAATCATAAAACATTATCGATTCTACAAATTATTTGAATGATGGGTGAAGTAAAAAGAAGGAACAATATCGATTTTCTTTTCAATTTTTGGCTTATAATCACTCTTTTCCCGTTGAAAAATGATCGAGGCCATAGGTATTTTATAAGAAGCCCACGGAACTAACCATTCGGGAGGCGACAAGTGCCGGGCGTGGGCGTAGGCCTCGAGCGCTCGGAGCTTGAGGTATCTTACAGAGTATCTTATATGAAGCCTCGACTGTATTAGTTTTCATTACTTTCTCACCATTCAACATTTTCGGTTGAATTTTCCCTGCCAAATAGCGGAAATTTTTATCGTGTTCAAGTTCCACTGAAATATTCAGGAAATCTTGTCATTGAAAAATCAAATATTCTATTGATGTTCTGTTGAAATGATCTGAAAATTCATAAGATACTTGATTTTTCAGTTCAATTATTCTGTGAAAATTCTGAAAAATCAGAAAAAATCAGGGAAAAATCGAAAATTTATATCAATTGGTTTTTGAATATTCATATTCCGCTGAAAATTCATGAATTTCCGTGAATTCTACTTAAACCCTAAAATCGACTCCGATTCAATGTCACTCTCATGAGATTTACTATATCTTCTATGAAATTTCAAAAAATTTCTAACAGTCTAAAAAAATGTAGTTACTCACCGAAAAATTGTCCTGCGCCTATTCCCCGTCCGGAAATGTCCCAATCCTGCAAAAAAAAATTAACTTAATTAACCACCACCTCAATTATGAATAATCCAGCATAACGACCCAATACCAATCACCCCACAACCTCAACTGCTCCCATTCAACCCCCAGCATGACGAGCGAAATTACAACCCTCCTCAATCACCAAAGTAGTCCTGTCCAAAAAGAACCATCCGCCCCCCCCCCCCCCCCGGCGAAAAACTAACTTACAGTCACATGAATGTTGTCGNAAAAAAACCCCCCCCCCCCCCCCCCCTCCCGGCGAAAAACTAACTTACAGTCACATGAATGTTGTCGTGTCCCACGAATGCGACCTCCCAGTATCGAAAATCGATTAGGTGCCCAATGTTGGGGCGCAGGTTAGGTATTACAAAGTCCGGCGAATAAATATGTACCAACGCGTGAATTTCCCGTATCGGCTTGGTTATGAGCCCACCAGAATTGAGGAAACATGAGCAGCTGAAGAGCCGATAG
>NW_021680378.1:1249170-1250938 GCF_001412515.2 Diachasma alloeum | reverse complement strand
GGGGGGGGGGGCGGCGAGGAGCGCGGGCGGGGGACAAGAGGGAGGGGGTAAGTGAAACAGGATTGAGCTTCTCCGAAGCCCATTTGAAGCCTTCGACCCCACTCCCGCCGAGGCCATATATTCCTATAGTTTGTACAGTGAAGGTAGATTGACGGCTTGTGTGAGGTTATGTGGAGGCTTTGAGTGATGGATACACATTGGACCATCCTCCTGGCGCCCCCTCCTGCCCCAACTCTCCGGCGTATACAACTCGCCCGAACGATCATGAATTAATAGTGAAGAATATCTGACGGCTATTGCTGCTACGATTTTTCATCGGTTATAACCCAAACATGAGCCGGTGTTCACGGCGGGAGGGGGAGGGGGGAGGGAGGGAACAAAGGGGAAGAAAAATTGTGGTTTAAGGGTCTTTTTGGGAGGGAAATGAAAAGTTTATTCTTGTGTGAATGATCGATTTTTTTGGGGTTTTGGGGGAAGGGGGAAAAGTAGGGGTTTCAGGGTGAAGAGATGACGGAAGATTTTTTATTTGCATGAAGAAATTATCGAAGTGTTTCGCAAAAAGGCGAATTCGACGGCAGATGGCGCTGACGGAGCGGAGGTGTGACGTCATTCGAGGTTATCTGATGGAGTGGAACAGAATTACTTGGGGGAAATTAACTGGATAGAGAAAAATTTAATATCTTTCATGATAATTAAACAGTTGTTGGGATCATCAGAAACATCACTAGAAGAATTCCAATTGTTGACAGGAAAAAATATAATCTAATGTAGGACAATCACGTGATCGGAGAGAACTCCACAGGTTTATACCATGGACAGAGTAGATTGACGAGGAAAAAATATTTTTTTCCCAAAAAAAATTGTCCTCTTGACATTATTTAGTAGGGGAGGGTAGGGCAAAACGGATCGTTAGGGCAAAACGGACCACTGACAGAAAATTGGTAATTTTTTTTTTTTTTTCTTTCCTTCCAATCAGGAACACTGAATGTGTTGAATTAACAGTGAGTTTCTTGGATCGTAACCGTCACAGGGGTTTTATAGATAATAAGTGTGGTTGAATCGCAATTTGATCAGATTTGCTAATCACCTCAAACCACAAATAACTTCGAATTTGCTCCATTTGGAAGCAAAAACAAAAATTATGAATTTTTTGTCAGTGGTCGGTTTTGCCCTACCCTCCCCTATTATTTAGCTTTATTATTTAATTGTGCCAATAACACACTTTTTAGCAAGAAAATTGTAGTTTCCTCTTGAAATTATCACTCGTTCCATGGAAATTGAATGTGTTTATTGGACAAAGACATACTCTACTCAATAACATTCACTTCATAAAACCCGAGTCTCACATAATTCTCTGTAAAACGAATGTATTCACCCGAAAGACATATAAATGTCTCACGAGAACAGTTACTACAACCAAAATCATCATCTTCTCGTAGCAACTTTCTTCTTTATTCACAAGTTATTGTAATTGAACTGATTTTCTCCCTCCGTGCATGAACCACCGAAAACACAAATTCATGAAAAATTTCCATTACCGTTTATTAAAAATTCCCAGAATTTCCGCTGGAACTCCACCTCGGCAAAATTCAATCCGAAATTCCGGTGACTATCCAACGGTCACCTCTCCTCCTCGCCCCCATAATCCGCTCAGACACCTCTAAACAAAGAGAGCAGCGGCGAAAAAGGTTTAATAACGGTGAGGAAATGTCCGCCAGCATCTCCCAGAAAATGGCGGCGCCCGGGGAGGTGGAAGGAGGGGGGGGGG
>NW_021680378.1:1237055-1249160 GCF_001412515.2 Diachasma alloeum | reverse complement strand
AGGAGGGGGGGGGGAGGGGGCGAGCAGTGGCCGTTGAAAAGGAGCTGAAAGGAACGTGGAGAAGTTGAGTACGATGCTGTTATATGTATGAGACTGAGCTTGGTTGTACCCCATGGGCGAATGTCCTAGAGGACACCGTTGGGGCCATGGTCCTTTTAGCAGCTTTGCAGGTTTAATACGATCCTGGGAACATGCCCAGGAGACTTTCATTAGGTGAATTTACAGCAGGTACCGGTGTAGATCGACTCCCGGGTCTTCACTATCTCTCTATTTCCCTTCTTCCACTTCTTCTCATCACTGATTCCCTCTCCCTCTTCTTCACCCCATCCGGGTTTCTGGGCGATGAAATTCGTAGTAGTTGGTGAACATCTTGGAATTTATCAGTTCTGTATTCAACATTTCTCTTCGTTTCGTTTTTTTCTCTCTTGAGGGAGAAAAAGGGGAGAGAGAAGGTTGGGTTGAGGATATTTAACTAGTTCGGGCAATTTTTTCAGAGGGAAAATCCGTTAAGCGTTAAGAGAGAATAGAGAGAGGGTACTTTTTAGGCGCAATGGGATTCTTGGTTGGCAATTTTCAAGCAGACCTCGTCCGTACACTATTGGGGATTTTTTGAAAATTAAGTAATAGTTGTACTTGAACTTCCAATGCTGTGAATTTGAATTCAAGTTAAAGCAAAAAATTCAGGTTGGACATTCAGAATAATAGAGGTTTTCCATGTTAGATTATCACTGATATTTCAATGACATCTAGAATTTTCAAATTCATTGCGAAATTGAACATCACATCCAACTAAATTTGCAGTGGATTGGGAATTCCAGGAAATTGTTCCTGGAATTTTCAAATTATTTGATAATTTTTATTATCATGTAAACCCGAAAACTGCAATTTCATTGAATACTCCAGAATTCAACTGATTTTTCAATAACAAAATACATGAAAATTTCGTATGAGTGAGTGATTGTCAAAAATTTCAAGATTTTTTACTTGAAATTTCAGGAGTAATTTTCTAACATACGTGTGTGTATATGTGTCTACCTATGTAACAAAGTTTTCCTTCAATTGTCCGCTAATGACTGTTTGCAATTGAATCTTTTTCTTCTTCAGATATTGTTGAGCCCTATCGATCGCCATTACGTAAATTTTAATTCACTGATTAATTTTTTCAATTTTCGATTTTTTGCGAAAATTAGTTGTCCCACGATAACTAAAAAAATGTTTTCAATTTATTGAATGATGGCTTAGAAAACTTGATTGGATGTCCTTTTGACCGAGTTTGAAGATGAAGGCGATAGCAATAACCGTTATTTTGATTTATTTCAAAATTTTCGAAAATTTTGTATTTTTTGAAAATCAGAATTCCGGTGATACCTTTAAATATCATGCTTCAAATGAATTCAATAGCTGAAAATGTTTGTTTCAATGCCATTAAGTCGGAGCTGAAAGATGATTACGATAGCTATATTGGTTGATTCGATTTTTCTGATGACTGTTGAAAATTTCGAATTTTTCATGAACTTCCCTGAAAGTGAGCTTTCTGGTGGTTTCTTCAAATGTGATGTTTCAAATTCATTCAAGTATGTGTAAATAAAATTTTTCTATTACCATTTTATGGAAGGGCTGAGGGGAGAGATAGAACCGTAAAAAAGACAATCGGTTGTATAGAAGAAAGGGATAATAAGAATAATGATGATGATAACATTCAACTAAGTTGAAAGTCTGACAAAATTAGTTAAAAAGAAATCTTATTCAATTAAATAAACTGAAATAAACAGTGAATTATACATGATAGAAAGAAATGATGTGCAAAATAACCAGTCGGAAGCTTATTGCTAATTTATTAGCAAAAATAACTATACTATATGCTATACAAAAGCAATTTCTCACTTGTTTTAAATTTGTCTCACGCAATTCAATTGACAAATTTGACAATTGAAACTGACAAATTGACAAATTTGACTGTGCCAAACTGTTAAAGATTCGGCAATCCTTAAATTCTTAGAATCAATCTTCTTCACATTCTACCCTCATAGTATATTTCCCATGAAGTTCGACCACATCTACAAATGCGAATATTTAGACGTCCGAAGTATTACATCATCAACAGGTACCACCACTCCACTCCCGCCCCTCAAGTTAAGTAACCCCAGTGAAACCATTAGCTCCGAATTGTCTCAATTATACAACTCATAATCTCTAAAATTACCGCAGACTCTCGAAACGACACAACAGCTTGCTGTCAACGGTTCGCTAGATTATTTCAGTCTTCGAACAATAGACACCCGCTCATCATCCAACCGAACTACCCTCATCAGCCCCATTCACAACCCCCATATCAAAATACAATAATTCCCACATTATTTCAGACAATTTTCCCCATTGTCCGGAAATTATTCTATTTTCACTCGCAAAACATGAGGTAAAAAATCCCAATCCATCATCACGAAATTCAGCGTACAATGGGCGATATTATAACGAATCCACCGCTAAAATATCTCGAATATTAAATAAATTCAAATGTAAATAAAAAAATGGAAATGCTGATGAAGTTGAAATGAAACTCCGGTGAATGGAGAATATATTTTACCTCCATTTGTCGTCCGCTACTCAAAATAAATAGGGATATTGTTATGCGTACAATGTGTTTTAGTATTCGACTATACAACCGGCATTTAGGAGGGGCTAGTCCCTCGGTCTGTATCTGCTCGTGACGGCAGTGCGGGGCTTATGCAAGCTTCTCCTCAATCCAACCGATCGCATTCGGTGGATTAATAATATTTAGCAAGCTCGAGCGAGCCTGTTTACTTGTCGATCGGGGAATCCCCTTTCTCTCTGGTCTTTTCTATTCTCTCTCAGGTTGTATCTTCCCCTCCCGCCACCACCGGACGCCCCCTTCGCAAATCATCCAGTACACTGAGAAAAAAAATTGCTTTTGCCAAGTATATTTACTTGCCTCAAGTAAATGTATATAAATATTTGTATAAGACATGTCAATGCCAAGTAAATTTTCGTGTAGTTAGTAAATATACTTGGCAAAAGCAATTTTTTTTTTCAGTGTGTGGCCGTCTTACCAATCAAGAAGATTTTGATTCGATTGTTTGCAATTAGTCGTTGGGACAATTATATTTTTCAATGTCACAAAAAACTAGGGATTGTAAAGGAAAAAGTCATATGTGGTTATGAGAAAACGAAGGATGTGCAAGCAATAGTTATCGAGAAATGCTACAAACTAAATTTTTTCCTTTGGCTAAAAGAAGAGGATTGGTTAAGAACTATTATTTTATGCAAGATGGTGCTACACCGCATAGAACTAAGGACGTATTTGAAGCTATTTATGAAGTGTATTGTGATCGCGTCATCGGATTAGGATACCCCAAGTTTGCACATGGAGGTCCCTCATTCATCCGATTTGATCCCGTGTGACTTCTTCTTATGGGGCTTCCTGAAAGATAATATTTATGCGGAAAAACCCGAGACCAAAGATAATTTAAAAAAAGCCATCAGAGATGGACTTTCTGGTATTTCTCCATCTCAGATTGAACAAGTTTTTCATAGTTTCCGAAAACGGCTTGATTATTGTGCAAATTCGATTGAAGATCACTTCGAAAATATTTACCATTAATAGTTATCTCCTAGCTCAATTTGTCAATTTTTTTCAAATCTCAATAATTAATAATCAATTAATATGTTGTCGTTGCTCCACGCACATTTTATTAGAGTTTATAGTGACTACGTACTAAACCTGTCAAGGTAATTCTGTGTATTTCAAGCAAGTGTTTACGCAATTTGTGCAATTTTCAGTATTACAGGCTAGAGTGTTTGTTTTGATTACAATCAATGTATTTGTGTGAGTTTTATTGTTAAATTTAGAGTGACATTCGGTCATGGAATTTATGTTTGGTTTTCAGAGCCTGAAGAAGCTGCGATTTGCAGCGAAACGTCGCGATTTGACAATAAATTAGTATTGCTGAACTCTTCCAATATCCCATTAATTATTCCTCTTATTGTTAACCATGGAAATGAACAACGTCATCAATCGCAATAAGTATCTATTAGAAGTGTCTGATTCAACTGAAACTAATTCCAAATAAAAATAACATCTTTACTCAATTCATATGTATTTTTCGTTTTTTTCCTGGCACTCATTTCAAAGTTATAAACGATTAGTTTAGGCAACTTCCTAATTGTCACCCTGTACTTTGGCTATTTTGTCACCGGTGAAAGGCTTCTACTTTTGTAGGCGTATTACTATTCGTACTACTTTTGCATTTATTTATAAACAACGATTGTTTAAAAAAATAACAATCTTGGGTAAAATGTAATTTTAATGACACTGAATATTGACGATTTTCTTTCAATTTTTTTTCACGCAATTTACTAGACTAATTGACGATTGAAAATGGGTGAATATAGTGGGGTCTGTACCAAACTGTAAAAGATACTTCGATGCCCTGAAAGATAGCCAAATACTTTGGCGATTTTTTCTCCAGTGAAATGCTTTTTTACTGTTAGCTTTCATTTCAGCCCCATTTGACCCCAACTTTCACAATGAACATTTTACAATGATTTTATTATTTTAACTTTGCAGGTCTGAATTTTAATCTCGATATTGAACCCTTAAAAAACATTTTAAAAATCTGAAAAAAATTCAAAAGTTTACTTTTATAGGAAGATTGATAAAATGATAAAAAAATTGCAATTTTTGAAACTTACGAACATTTTTGGTAAATAGTTCATAATCAATCAATTTTCCACCATAAAAATCATTTGTTCGGAATCGTAACAACTTTATTCATATTCAGAATTACACCACAAATCGATTAAATGCCTAAATGAATAAGTTTTCCGAAAGTTTAAACAATTTCAATTATTTATTTATAAAGATCGGATATTTTAAAAATAATAATTCTCTGTAAAATATAATTCCAATGAACACTGACACTGAATACTCATGGATTATTTTATACTGTTCTCACGCAATTTAATAGAAGAATTTGATGATTGAAAATGGTTGAATCTGTGATGTGGTCTGTACCAAACTCTAAAAGATACTTGGATCTCTTTAAGGATATCCCTGGCGAAATAGATTGCTGGCAAAAATGGTAACACCAATTTTGTTTACAGAGGATCCTCCAATGTATTTTAACATGTAATGATAGATCCACGATCATTCTCAATAATCGACCCCGTGATTTTAATGGAGACAACCACTACTAAAGATCTCCCGTTGAACTTTCCTCACCCTGTCGCTTCCCATTTCTTTCATCTATCCCCCCGCCTCCTTTCAAGTTTCATAATTGAAGGCAGAAAAAGGGGGAACCCGAGGTGGAGCTAGGAGAAGATGAGGGTAGAGTTAAAAGATTGGAGGTAGGTGGATTAATTTAACCTCGACAACGTCGATTTTTTTTGCCCACAGTACGGAAGGCGAATTCACGTTGAGGCTGGCGATCTAATTGCGATAATTAGGAGCTACCATCTAATTGCAATTAAATTGGTAGAACGAAAGTGAGAGCCTCTGTACTCAGCGTACATAGTTTTAGGGAAGAACACCTTGGCGCTTTTGCCAATGAGATTTTGCGCTTTTGAGAATACGATTTTTCGTAATTGCGATGGGATAGGAGATTTACGGAAGAGAAGGGGGAGGGTGCAGGTAGAGATAATTTAGGGATTTTGTTCTGAAATAATTGGGATTTTATGAAGGTGCAACGGTTGATTATCTTCGTGATGCGAATATAATTGAGAATTAAAGTAATAAACGATGACAGGCATAAAATTTTTCAGGAATTTCCATGGGAGGAAATGGCAGAGGGAGAGGGGTGGGGGTGAAAATGATCTCATTGGATGATCCGGGAGATTGACAAAAAAAATGGAAATGCTCATCCGCAATTTTATCTGTTTTCTAACCTAAAAATAGTGGGAAATTGCTTTCGTCACAACATAGTCAATATATGTTTGCTAATAAATTAGCAATTTGCTTCTGAATGGAATTTCTATGACGATGTATTTTAAATTGAATTCAATGATTCATTGAATTCAACATTTCATTATTGGAAGCCAACATTGCCCCAACGCTGAATTTTTTTCAACTTTATCTGAATATTGATGTCAAAATAATTTTCAGGAAAAGATGGAAAATTCCACCGCTGGGGCAATGTTGACTGCCAACATTTTCCCAAGGTTGGCAGCCAACATTGCCCCAACGTTAAATATGTTTGCCTATCCCTGAATATTGGTTTCAAAATAATTGTCAGGGAAAGATGAAAAATTCTACCGTTGGGATAATGTTGGCAGCCAACATTGCCCCAACGTTAAATATGTTTACCTATCCCTGAACATTGGTTTCAAGATAATTGTAAGGGAAAGATGAAAAATGTTACCGTTGGGGCAATGTTGGCTGCCAACGTTAAAATTTCTTATCTCCACTTGAATATTGGTTTCAAAATAATTTCTTTCAATAACAGATGATGCAATCACAATCGAACTTGGTCGAAATGGCACTGGGACGAATATTTTAAGTCACAATTGAATTCATTTAAACAATTATTTTTCCCAAAAAAAAAACAAAATTTATCTATTTCTCCTCTCACCTCGAAATCGTTATACCCTCGCCATTGTTAAACCAAGACATTCAACACTTCCTTATATATACCACCCATGTAGTCGTGTTAAGGAAGACGCCGGGTCGGGCGGGCCATGCCATAATTTAGCCGGAGAGTTTAATAAGGTATGCCCAGGCGTTTGCGTCCCGTTGGCACGCTGAAAACTGTCAATATGTCAGTACTCACTGGCTCCGCGGGTGGGATGGGAGGGGAGGGGGATGTCGGGCGACTGAGTGATATACTTCCGGTATAGCTTGGTGGGTTAAAATTGAGGAGTAAACTCGACTTTTTCCAGAAACCCTTTGTTCTTTTTTCCTGTCATTCTAACCTTACTTAACTCGAATTGATTGCCAGACAATTATTTCTCACTTTAGTTTTTTTTTGTCGCACGTTTTTCCCTTCAACTTCTTGACGGGAGGGAGTGGTCTCCACCGAAATTAACCCGTATGTGGCTTGAACAGTGACGCAAAGTTTCATTTTGGAAATGCAATGAAGTTTATAACGGGAGAAATTGAAAATTGTTTTCTCTTCAGTTGGACGGAATTATTGGGGAATTCGCCACAGCTTGTGAAGTGAATTTGGGGTTATATTGGAGGTTTGGAATTTTTTTTACGTGTGTCTGACAAATGTTGAGGTTTTATGGACGCTGATAAGGCCGACGGGCATTCAAAATGTCGTTGATTCAGTCGACTCTTTACATAAGACTAATGTCACGGCCTCTGTGACGTGAGAATAGACGAATGAGATGATGAACTCCGGCAGGGGTGGGACGGGGTGTTAAAATATTTGGCATATTTGTGTGATACAACCTTCGAAAAATGACGTCATGAGGTGTATGTGTCTGTTAAATGAGGACTAAACTGACTGCGCGCCTCTACGACGTAAGAATAGACAAAGGAGATGATGCACTTGGCAGGGGTGTGACGAGTTTTCAAAATATTAGGATATATTGGAGACATTTGTGATATTCGATTCGATATTTATGTGATACAATCTTCGAGAAATTACGTCATGAGTATGTGTCCGTTAAATGACGACTAGTTCGACAGTCCGCCACTACGACGTGAGAATAGACGAATGAGATAATCAAGTCACTCAGAAGTATAACAGATATTCGAGGTATTTGCAGTATGAGTGCATATAACACGTGCTTATAACACGTACACGGAGTCAAACATTCGGGAGATGATAAAAATACGAAGCTGGAAGTATCTTATACAGAGACTGTACAATTTTCAAGGAAAAAAGCTTATCAATATTTTTTTTACACAATTTGCTCTCATAACGACAACAAGAAGTTCGTTGGCTTGTCAACCATTGTAAAGGTAATAGTAATGGTGTTTTTGGTTACCCACAAATTCCACGGGCAACGAAAAGGTAACCTATAACCATTATCGGCACTGAGTATATTTATCGTTGGCCAGCACACGCTCGTTTGGGTTTCCGGTGTTAACGTTTATTTATGGCATACACCCAAAAAGCTTCAGGCATCCATTCGCCTCACCACCAATGAATTTTAGGTTATATACATTGGTAAAGGGAGGAGCGTTTCACTTTGAATATTGCACTCTACTTCAAGCATTCGAGGAATTGTTTGGCTTGATAAAATGAGTTTTCATCAATTTTTGAATCTCTACGATTAGTTTTGTTTTCTTTGAAATGAAAGCAATGAAGGATTTTCAAACAAATTAGGTAAATTGTTTGTATAATACTCAGTAAGGTGGTAGTTTTTACCAATAAATTCTTTCTATTATTCTTGTAGCAACAAAGTTTGAAAAAAACAATCTTTTAAAAAATCACGGATTTTTTTTGTCATTGAGAAAAACAATTGAAAAAAAGATTTTTTTTTCAAGAAAAATCGTCTGGAAATTTGTAAAAATCATCTGATTTTATATTCGATTCCTAGAAAGTCCAGAGAAAACATTTCTGAACGCTTATTAATCAACTTAGTGAGTGGATGATTGGAACGACGTGGAAACCCCGAAAAACAAGAGTTCGAGTGGCTGTCAGTCCAGAAGCCGTAAATGTAACACTTGGCGTTGAGATTATAATGAGAAAAAAAAAGGGAATTTGCGCTTCACGGGCTTCATATTGACAACCAGACGGCGTCTGAACCTGTGATAAAACGGAGGAATTTATTTTGAGAATCTTCGAGGCGTGACCCTCGTCATTTCAATAAAAGCGGGGCTTCCATGAATTTCCGGAGGAAGTCCTAGATAAATTCTGGTCCTTGTGGGGATCAACAAGTAGAGGGGTGTACCCCAATTTCGCCCTACTGGTGATGGAGCTGCTGCAGAGTTTGCTGATACGTCAGTGATCGGTCACGTGACCGTGGAGATGATGGCTAGTTTCATAACCTCAATTTCCTGGTGAGAGGCAAATTGTAGTTTTTCAAAATGAATTATGCAGTGAATACATTCTTATTTTCCTACCTGTCGCGATCCCAATTTTGTCTTTTTCATTTCTTGATTCAATTATTTTCTTTATATACTAGACCAGAAGGCTACGCCCCCTGCTTCTTCCCCTCGCCAAATCCCATACGACATATGACCCCCATATGATCCTCATATGACCCCCTTGATCTTTACTCTGACCCTTGTGACCTTTAATCTGACTCTCGTGACCCTTATTTTGACCCTTCATTTCTGACCTTTAATTTCGGAGTCTTAATTTTGAGTACTAAATTTTGATCACCAGAACTCGATGCGAATTTTTATAATATAGACAGATCTGGAGACTGATTTTGACCCTTGTGATCCTTTGTTTCTGTCCACCATGGCCCTTATTTGAATACTCAATCTAGCCCTCATTATAACCCTCATGACCCTTATTTTGATACTCGTGACCCTTAGTTTCTGACCCCTGTTTTTTGACTCCCATGACCCTTGCTCTGACCCTTGTGACACTTAAGCTGATCCTCATGACCTTTATTTAGACCCTTGTTACCCTTATTTGGATCCTTAATCTGACCCTTGCGACCATTAATCTTTTGACCCTCAAATTTACCGTTGTGACCCTTATTTGGATCTTTAATCTAACCTTTGTGACCCTTAATCTGGCCCTCGTGACTCTCATTCTGACCCTTATGACCCATATTCTGACTCTCATGGCCTTTATTTTGACCCTCTTAACCCTTATTCTAAGCCTCATGGCCCTTATTCTGAGTCTCATGACCCTTATTTTAATCCTCGAGGCCCTCATCTTGGCCCTTATGACACCTGATATTGGAGTCTTAATTTCGCGTACCAAATTTTCATCACCAGAAGTCGATTTGGATGTTTACAATATAGAGATTTTTTTTCATCACTTGACGTGACTTAATCTCATTTTACGCACTCTCCGCGCGTCAATTTTCAACTCTTCGCCTTCTCTGTTTGATCCATAATATTTGAGCTTTCATATATATCTCATGAACTCGATTCTAAAAATTCTATCTGCAATATTTGGCAGTTCGCTCTTCGTGAGGATTTCTAAATAATTGATTGGATGTTTGACGAATATTGGAAATAAAGCAATCAGCTGTCTGCGAAATAGCACAGGCACGTGATAGAAAAATATTTATCGATTGTGGAGGAGGGAAAATCTCCATTTGACGTGTAATGGTACATTACATGTAACAATTCACATTTTCAAATACATTTGACATATTGAACTGCTGTGAAATAGACACCGAGTGCCTTTCGAACCCTTCAATTTTCAGATTCAAACGTGTTCTATGGAAAATCGTTGCCTTGTCAATTTATTCCACTGACGTTCACCGGTTTTCCCCAATGTCCCAGATATTGGGGGCACAGACTAAAATATTCCCTCAATCCTGCTGAAATTTTATTGTTATTCATTGGGATATAGAAATGCAGAGTGAATTACACTTGATGGAAATGAAATTATGATTCCATCATTCAAAAATTTGGGAAATTTTTCTATTCTAAATGTCTTCAGGGTATGATATTTAAATTTGTTTAATTACTTCTGATTTAAAAAAAATCGTCGGTAATAATATCAATCAATGACGCAGCTGTTCCCCAGAGTTTATCCTCAATTTTATATATTTTCTCGGTGAAGTTGCGGGATTTATTTTTCATGTTCGCACGCACTAGTCTGATTCTACGCCGATATTTGCCCATTCAATTCAACACCAGGCAAAAATCACGCATCACGGATTTGTGCAAACAAAACTCGCAACTATGCAATAGCCAAATTCAGAGATTTTTTTTCGTGTCGAGAAAATCGACGAATGTTTTCACTGTGTCAGGAAGTCAAATATTTGATTGGATCTTTCGTTGAATTTTTTATATAGAGCATTTCATGCCTCATTCGTCCGCCATTTTGTATAGTCCTTATATGCTCTCTTTGTGATTTCAAGAGAACGCCATGTTCTCTGCAGAATGAATTCATGCAGTGTTTCCGACTTGGTGACTTTGTCACTAAAGATGGTGACAAAAAATATGACTTATTCAGTTGAAAAAGTCATTTTAGATAGACCCGCGGTCTCGGTAGTATACAGGAGGACCTCTCAGGGCCGAAAAGAACTGAGGATTCGAAAGGTCTCCGCAAAAGTACGTCACAGAACTGATTAGGGCTTACCAGGTCAATCTAGGTCTGGAGAGATCTTGAAAGATCTGTGTACGTCCAATCAAAACCAAATCCTCGACTCGGGGTATGAAATCGGTTATAAGGTTAGAAAGAATACATTCCCCAAGTCCTTCCACCTCGTATTCTGTGAACCCAAATCGCGAATGCCGTATTTCTTACAGATTTTCATTTTTTTTCGTTCTGTTCCAATCTGTATCGATTTAAAAATTATCCCTCAACTCATAGAAACTGATTGAAATCAATTGTTTGCTTACATTTTGTCTCCAGATCCTTACGAAGTGTGACTGAATCGAACTGTCCATGCACTACATGAGGCTCCCCAGGTAAGAATTACATAGGCTGACGATGAGAACAAGCCTGTATGAGCCCAGGGCTGGTGAGGCTCAGTTATTCAGGCCTGGGATAGGCTTGGTTTCACCGTTCACTTGAGCATCAAATGAGGATGATTAAAGGGGCTATTGGCGAGGCTCAATTCAGGCCTAGTCCAGGCTTTCACTATTCAGGCTCAGTACGTCAAGGCTTATTCAGGGCTCAGCAAGGCCTTGAAAATTAAAGTTACTTCCGATTAATTGCCTCAATTTTTATATCAATACTCATCAGCTAATGGTGGTGAAAACATTATCATTATCTACAAACATAGCTATAATTTTCCGCCAAGTTATCTAAGCTAACCCCAGGCCAGGCCTAGAGCAGCTCTTTGTGCACGAGGCTACATAATTATTATTATCCTTATCTATAATTAATTAATCAATCGATTCTGATCTCATAAATCCATCGGAACTATCATTTATTCAAGTTTAAGAAGTTTAATTAGGATATCAACGAAATAGCACTAACACAAGTTGAATTTTTATACCCGAAAAAAATGTATCATCCTAAGAAGTCGCAGGTAGCCCAGTGGATAGCGCGCTTGTCT
>NW_021680378.1:1222151-1232196 GCF_001412515.2 Diachasma alloeum | reverse complement strand
AATTACGGAACATTTCACGTAATCCGCAAGCGAGAATCGTTTTCAGTGAATTTCTATAGGAATATAAGAGAATAAATCTGAAACGTTCAGTAAATTTTCGGGTCTGTCACCGAAAAAATACGAAAAAGTCACGTAATTTTTCTGGAAGTTGTAAAATCTAACAGAAACTTCAAGACTTATTATGCCTCAGAACATAAAAATTCTTGGATGTTTAAGAATTTTTACGAAAAGTTCCGGAAAAATTACGGAACGTGTTGTTAAAATCTCCCCCTCATGGTGACTCATGGCTAGTCGTGAGGCGTCGGACGGATGAGTAATTTTTACGGAACAGATCGTGGAATTTACGTGACGATTGACACTTTTTATTGAGTTTTACTTCGCTCCCAGATTACGTTTCGAAACGTAATTTTTACGTCTTTTTTCTGGTAATTTTTATTGAATATTTTATTGAATATTTCTCTCCGTGCAGCAGGAGCAAATTTTGAAATGTTTGATTTCATTGTATTCATCTCTCCGTTTGCAGGCGGTGTTAAAATAAACAATAGGGAACGTTGATTCTGTATTTATTGACCCCCTGATGCCAATGGAACACCCGAAGGTGCGACAAATGCCGAAATAAAAATTTTTTTTTCATCCAGAGCCAAAGGGTCAGATCTTGGATTTTTTCAGGGGGAAAGTGGACTTTCGCCAAAATCGCCAAAATGTATATTGATTTGACCCACGAATTGGCCTCGGCTGTAGGGTCTATAACATCATAAATAAGTAATTAAATAAATAATCGTAGCCAACTCGATTTTTAGGACTTTTTCAATTGGGATTTAACAATTAATATTCAACTCATGACATTCTCGAACATTCTCAAATTTTTGACAATAATAATTCCCATAAATTAATGAATATTTATCAATGATTTCTCGATGAAAACACACAAAGATGACAGAGTCCCCGTAAAAAATGAGACCAAAGAAGCGCTGCAGTCCACAATTTCACGCTGTGCATCACGAAACGTTATAACTCATAAAATAATAAACACTGTTCCATCCCTCTATTAAAAAAATGAGGGAAAACCCCATATAGAGTACGTGCTACTCGAATGTGGACTCAAGGAGAGAAGAAATGTGGGCACGTGCCCAGTGACGTTGTCAGGTATACCTAGTTGTTATATACCGAAAGCAAAACATCGGGGAAGGGGGGCGGGTTATATGGCGATGCATCGAGTGAGAGAAAATGTATGCATTTGTGTGTGTACATACGTTCAGGGCATGAGAGGGGGTGGAATAAAGGCTCTTCCAAGCAACAGCTGTCGAGTCACCTGTTCAAACAGCCATTTTGTTCTCGATATCAATTTACGTTGGCGACGCCCGTTGCCAAACATAGACATTTCCTACCCATATATTGCCTTCTCATGATATTTTTATAATTTATTTCACCGAGATATTGGAATTTAATCGCCGGGCGTTCCAGTTTTTTTTAGGCCGACTTTTTCAATTTTTTTTTCTTTTTTTTTTACTCTTTACACGAAACATCTTGAATGAAGACGCCTTCGAGACACTAGTGTTTACACCGCACAAGATTTTAATTGAAATGATTTAAATCATGAGTTAAGCATGAACAGTCAATTGCAACGACTTTAATACGACGAAAACGGAATTGAGAAAATGAGAGCATTTCCATAATTGACTGTAATCGTCCGTGCAATTGTTTAACCCCCAATAAAGTGTAAGATTCGACAAAAGGCGAGTGGGAGGTGTGGGGGTGAGAGAAGATTTGACACGCATGCAAACAGTATCATCTGACACTACGTGCGTGTACCAACCTATGGAATATTCAGTGGCAACCTAGATTTTCCAAGTACTCTGGGGGTTGTAACTCACCCTGTCACTTTGTTTGCGAATCCGCTCTTGGTTTCATTTCACTCCCCCTCCCCCGTGGTATCTCTCGCCGCCCCTCATCTCTTTAACCCCCTCGTTCACTCGTGTCCTTTCTCACTCGTTCATTCCAACATCCGTGCAATTTCCCACTAGTACTATCTCAAAACCCCCCGGTCTGCCCCTTTTGCCCATTTTTGCCCTTTCTACAGCTTTTGCTTTTAATTAAAACCTCCTGCCCTCTCGACCTCATTTTTTTTGGCCACCTTTTTGCACTGGTGATGTACAACCATCCACTAGATTTTTTATCGCCGTTTGGCACTGTTCATTAACCCCGGAATTTCGAGTTTTTGGTTTTTATAATTCTGTTGATTCTTCGGGGGTTTGGTGCCACGAAGTCGATGGGATGACAGAGAACTTTATATTATTTCATGTTATTTGACACTGCTC
Source organism: Diachasma alloeum (assembly GCF_001412515.2). Taxonomy (NCBI): domain Eukaryota; kingdom Metazoa; phylum Arthropoda; class Insecta; order Hymenoptera; family Braconidae; genus Diachasma; species Diachasma alloeum. The sequence goes on along the minus strand of NW_021680378.1, from coordinate 1,229,878 downwards.
ATTAACCTCGGCATTTCGAGTTTTTGATTTTTATGATTCTGTTGATTCTTCTAAGAGGCTACTGCCACGGAGCCGTTGCGATAACGGAGAATTTTGTATTTATTTTATATGACACTGCTCATTAACCTCGGAATTTCGAGTTTCTGGTTGTTATGATTCTGTTGATTCTTCGCGGGGGCTAGTGCCCCGGAGTCGTTCGGATAACGGAGAATTTTATATTATTTTATATTTGACACGGCTCCTTAATCCCGTAATATCGGGTTTTTAATTTTTATGATTCTGTTGATTCTTCTAGGGAGCTACTTCCACGGAGTCGTTGGGATAACGGAAAATTTTGTAATTGTGGATGGGACGAGATGGTTCGACAACAGTAATGATGAAATAAGGATCAAGTGATGTCATTGATCCTCGATCACTTCTATAATCATCTTACATTTGACATTTTCATGTGCATTAGTAAATTCAATGGAAAATTTAAATTCAATATAATATTCAATTTCAAATCGCATTTCTACGGTTGAAAAAATCTAAAATCACGAAGATATTCAAGATTTTAACTTTCAATTAAAAAGTTGAATGTGAAGCCCTCCCCTGAGAAACGTAAAAATAATATTCAGTCGAGTTTTAATGAGACAGTACGTACCAACTTTTTTCATTTCTTTCTGCTGTTTTAATTCCACTGTTTCATCGAATAGCGTTTTTTATCCCCAATTTTTCGACATAGAAAGAAAGTTTCAGATTCAAAACGGGATAACCATCTGCCCGCATGACCAGCTGATGTTTCAATAGATTGGGCATGACGGTTCGTTAGACGCGATGAGAATCCAAATGAAAAAATACGGAGAAAGAAGGAAAAAAGTGGATGAAAAAAAGTTGTGTGGGAAATTCGAAGCACAGAGTGTTTACGATAACGAGTAGAATAACCGAATGTCATATTGATTGGGTAGCAAATGGGGGTTCTTAACAAGGCTATTGATCAATTCTTTTAATGATGAAATATGGGTAACGAACGCATTCACGTTTTAACGAACAATTTTTAAAAATGTGACAACTTTAATCGCAGGATTTTAAAAAAATGGGAAAAAATCGAAAGAAGAAATTTGTCTTTTTTATTCCAATGTCATAATTTTTGTTTTGTTTTCAGAAAAAAATTGGGATTAATTCGTCTCAATTATAACAAACAACTGAAAATAAAAGAAATGAGATGAAGAATTAATTCCAATAATTTTTCAACAGGACATAAAAATTTAAAAAAAATCATGAGTTGAGTAGAAACTCATATTGTTATTTTTATTTTCATTAAAAAATTGAGATTGATATTTCCAAATTTTATACACGTATTTTCCCATGTTTTCCCCTCCACAATGACGATAAATTGAACAGTTAAAATTCCTTCGAATAACTGAAAATTAGGTATAACCCATGAATCCCCAATTATCATCGAGTTTAAAGGACACAGTGACAACTGCATGGATAGCCATTAGCAGACAGTGAGTGGGATGATTATGCGAGGGCTCTTTGGCAAGGTGTTCGTATTAAAACTCATGAACGTGCCATCTGCCCTGCACACGTGGCCCTCACCAGAATCACGTGCCAGCTGATAATAACGTATTTTCGGATGGAACTGTTCGTATCAGTCGATTTCAACGAGAATTTTATTCCTGACCTGACCTACTTCAACGTGTGAATGATTGTTTTTGGATTTTATCGAGCTGATGTTGATTTGTTGAACAATTTATTCATGATATTTTGCATACAATTTTTTTGTGACGAGGCGCTATCTCGATGATTATTCATGCCAAGAGAAAATGTTAGAAAACAATTTTGACTGAGGATTTTACGATCTACAAAGAAGATCTTGTGATGTTTTCTTGTGAAACCTCTGGTTCTCGTAATATTTTGGAAATGAACAGTGAATGAAAATAACGCGGAGAAAAAAAACGAACATTTTCTCAAACAATCTAACCCATATGATCCTTAATCAGACCCTTATGAGCCTTATTCTAACTCTTGTGACCCTTATTCTGACCCTCATGACCCGAATTCTGGACTTCATGACCCTTATTCTGACTCTTATGATCCTCGTAACCCTTATTCTGACCCTCATGACCCAAATTCAGAACATTGTGACCCTTATTCTGACCCTCGTGAGCCTTATTTTGACTCTTGTGGCTCTTATTCTGATCCTCGTGACTTTTATTCTGGCCCTCATGGCCCTTATTCTGACTCTTGTGAGTTATGTGATCCTCATAACCCTTATTCTGACCCTCATGACCCAAATTCAGGACATTGTGACCCTTATTCTAACCCTCCTGAGCCTTATTTTGACTCTTGTGACTCTTATTCTGATCCTTGTGACCCTGATTCTGATCCTCATGGCCCTTATTCTGACTCTTGTGACTAATGTGATCCTCGTAACCCTTATTCTGACCCTCATGACCGGAATTCTGCACCTCGTGACCCTGATTCTGATCCTTATGACCCTTATTCTGCCCTCATGACCATTGTTTTGCCCCTTGTGACCCTTATTTTGACCCGTGTGACGCGTAATTGTGGAGTCTTAATTGCGAGTACCAAATTTTTCTCACTAGAAGTCGATTTGAATTTTCATAATATAGAGAGATATCTTTTATAGACGGAAGTTTATCAAGAGATATTTTGCCCATTAAGTTACAAGATTGCTGTCATATAATTGTTATTATTGCATTTTTGTCTGCGATTATTGAATAGCCGAAACGCCAAGCTACTATCCCTCGTTTCACATAAAACGAGCATTTGCCGGGATCTAAATACGTAAGGGAGCATCGAATAACGAAGAAGTAGTACTAAAAATTACATTTCTTACTTGCGCAGAGAATAAATTTTTTTTTAAAAGACTAAATCTATTTTTGCAATAAAAATTTTCAATCGCGGCGCAGGCTTCGCATGTTTGGCGCAAAAAAATCCTTTTTTGATAATTTTTTATAAACGATTTTTGTCGACACAAGTAAGACACAATTGTTTGAGAAGTCTATTGTTAATCTCTCAGTGTAGAAGATAATTGATTTACTTGTATTCTTTGGAATTGTTGAGATTATTATCATGTTTTTATGATACAATTGAAAATGGTAATGATCAATTAAGGGGGACATATTTATATGGCTATAATTTTCGAAGCGATTATGAGAAAGTTTTTACGAGACAGCCGAAGATATTGAATTTTTTTCCAGGTGTTAAAGAATAAGAAAGAAGTTCCCTCCCTCTTACGACAGTTTAATTCCTCCTGTGGTACTAAAATGATATAAAAGTTTGGGGAGGGATCATAAAAACGTTTCATAACCGATGAGGGATGAGGGAATTTCTATTATAGCGTTTAAGGATGTTGAATTATTCTGTAAAATTTGAGCGAGGATAATTATGGTAGGAGAATATCGTGAAATACATATGAAGAGTCTAATGTCATGAGTCACATGAACACGTGACTTTTTTTAGATGTTCATAACTCAGAAACAGATTTATCAATGGAGCTCAGTCTAGGGTCATCACAAAGGGGATGAATTCTGCTTTGCACTGAACAAAAACAATTTCATCAACAATTCAATGAGTCATTAAGGATATCCAAATCATCAAATATGTCAATCAACACATTCTCCACAGAATTATTATTTTTTTAAACATTTGTTGTTTATAAATAAATAATTAAAATTGTTGAAACTTTCGGAAACGTTATTTTTTAAGGCATGAAATCGATTTCTGGTAAAATTCTGAATATGAATAAATTTGTTACGATTCCGAACAAATGATTTTTATCGTGGAAAATTGATTGTTTATAAATTATTTTTAGAAAATGCTCGTAATTTTCAAGAATTGCAATTTTTAAATTATTCTATCAAATTTGTCATTAAATTGCGTGAGAAAAATTTGAAAAAAATCATGCATACTCTCCATCATTCAAGTGACATTTTGCACAGAATTATGATTTTTTAAAACTTTCGTTGTTTATAAATAGAGACATGAAATTGTTTACACTGTCGGAAACTTTATTTTTTAAGGCATGAAACCGATTTCTGGTAAAATTCTGAATATGAATAAATATGTTACGATTCCGAACAAATGATTTTTATCATGGAAAATTGATTGTTTATAAATTATTTTTAGAAAACGCTCAGAATTTTTGAGAATTGCAATTTTCAATTGTTTCATCAATCTCTCTCCAAAAGTAAACTTCCTAATTTTGTTTCCGATTTTTAAGATATTTTCTAACGGTTCAATATCGAGATTCAAATTCAGACCCACAAAGTTTAAATAATAAAATTACTGTAAAATATCCGGAAACTTGTAGTTAAATGAAGCTCAAATAAAAGTTCTGTTGATGAACAACAAAAGTAGAAGAGCATTTAACTGGAGAAAAAATAGCCGAAGTCCTTGCATATCCTCAGATGAGAGCAAATTTTTTCTCTCAGTGCGAACACCAACTGGAGCCATCGTCAGACCCTGGAGACAAAGTTTCCCAGTGAGCCTGGTGATACTCCCGGAGACAATCTTCCCAATAATTCTGCCTACGGTACATCTGATTTATTTATCCAAAAAAAGAACACCTCGAAATTGAATTTTACGTTCAAGTGCATCAGACAACTGTCAAGACGCTCGCTCTAATAGATCGATCATACGGCTCAGGGAGATCTTAGTAGCTCCCTCCTAAGCGAGTAAGCCGGTGTAGGAGCACCCCAAGGCGCCTCAATCATTCCCCAGAAGTCAATCTTCATTACGAACCCGAAACTCAGGGAATTGTGCTTGGGGTTGGGCCCACATCAAGATAGCGATATGTCTAACATGGAACGAGGAATGTTGGTTAAACTGAGAACGTATCACAGCCATCCCTGACCCTGTCTCCCTCACCTCTCGCATCATCCACTGCCTTTTCGGTCTAATTGTGCACAGGGTGGGCATAAAAATCCGTTTCTGCCTTTTTCATTGTACTCATTCCGCTTCTTTTCTTCTTCTTGCGGAGTGGATTTGCCATCACGCGACGTTGCGTGTCGCTCTCGCGTTACTTCCGGTCAGTTGGGCTTCAATGAAAGTCAGTCCTAAGTTGATTAAAGAGGAGAGGGAGAGTTAATGGTTGTCATTATTGGATTTACAAGTAAATCGATGAGAGAGAGAGAGAGCAAGAGAGGGAGGAGACGACAGATTTTTCCTCTTCAGTAATGAATATTTTCTTTCGTGATTGATAGCACCGGTTTCTGGTTTGGTCGCATGAGAGAATGATGGTGCACTGATAAAAACAAAGTTTTTTGAGAAGTGCGTCTTTAGTTGTATCAAGAGACGCGGGGCTTTAAAATTTTCAGGAACAAAATATCATGCACTGAGGCAAAAAAACTTTCGTCAAGAAATTTTGTGCGGGTACTGAAGACGAGGACAATTTCTTGATGACAAGAAAGGGATTTGTCATTTCATGCACAGTTGACTACTAATTTTCAGGAAATTAAAATTAAAATTTGAATTTAAATTCACCATTATTATTGAACAATAAATTCACAATATCTGAATTTGACTTTTCAATTAATCAGATATGACGATTTACAAATTTTTGAAAAAGTGAAAATTTTTGATTGATGATTGATTTAATAAAAATTAGACAATTGCAGTTAGGGGAGGATGGGGCAAAACGGCCCCCCTTCAATCGTCAATATTTTCCGATTCAATAATCCGATTGGGATGAGTTAGAGCTCGTTTTGAAGAATGAAAAATTATCTTCAAAATGAAGTTGAAACTGGGAATTTTCACAATGTCATTCACAAGTTATTGACAATTGAAGGGGGGCCGTTTTGCCCCACCCTCCCCTAACTACAGTTAACTGATTTTGTATGTAATGAAATAATTTTAAGGCTGCATTGTGAGTTTGCTTATCTCGGAATTCAAGCACATATTTACCGGAATTATACTGATTTCCATGCAGTTTAGGGAATAATTGAACTGAAGTTTACAGTTCTCACTGATTTTTTCATGAAATTTTGAATTTTCAATGATGAAATTCCGTGAAATTTCACACGGAGAGAAACGTTCAGTAAAAATTATGGAACACTCTGGAAAAATTCCGTAATTTTAAGTAAAAATTACGTGACAGTTCCGTAAAATTTCCTACAACCACATTTCGCTTCGGAATTACGGAAAACATACGTCATTTTTATTGAATATTTCTCTCCGTGCAGGGAAACTAAATTGTGATAAAAATTTGCGAAAAGTGCATCAGAAATTCCAGGCAAAATTTTTTACACTGTCAAAAATTCGTGTGCAGAACAATTGATGATGTTTGCCTCAGTCCGGTTAATTAGGGTATTTGTGATCAAAATTTGCCCAGACAACGATTTCACAATTTTCAACAATTGCAACAAAACGTTATGGGTAAACTGCAGGTAGACTGTGGGATAATATATGTTTGTACGGTGTTGGCTGCGTAATGAAGTTTTACCGTCACCCACAGGACAATGGGGCTTGTAATGGAAACGCCATTTTGTGTTCATAGCGAGAGGGTGGAAAGGAGAGAGCGAGCGTATGGGGTGTCGGTTCATGTCGACGACGTGTAAACTCATTGTATTTGCTGTTTCATTAATGGAAAACTCCGGGGTGTGGCACTCATTAAAAATAGTCTATTTGGTTTCTGATATCTTTGCGGATCGACGGTCTATTGGGGCTCATTTTCCGAGGGAATTCATTAAAAAATGCTTGATGAATATTTCGTGATGGGATAAAATGGACTCTTGACTTTTCTTCTTCAAGTACTTTGGCTATTTTTTCTCCACTCAAATGCTCGTCTACTTTTGTCTTCCACAACAAAGATTTTATTATTTAAACTTCGCAGGTCTGCATTTGAATCTCGATATTGAACTAGTAGAAATCATTTTAAAAATCTGAAAAAAGTTAGAAAGTTTACTTTTCGAGGAAGATTGATAAAATAGTTTGAAAATTGAAATTTTTTAAAATTGCGAACATTTTCTACAAATAATTTATAAACCATTAATTTTTTTACTATAAAAATCATTTGTGCGGAATCATAACAAATTAAATCATATTCAGAATTTTACCGGAAATCAATTTCATGCCAAAAAAATTAGGTTTGCGAAAGTTTAAACAATTTCAATTATTTACTAGGGGGCGACGGCCCCTGCTCGCCAGCCCCCATATGACCCACATAGGACCTCCATCATCGTTATTCTGACCCTTGTGACCCTTAATCTGATCCTCGTAACCCTTATTCTGACCCTCATGATCATTATTTTGACCCTCATGACCCCTATTTGAACCTTGTGACACTTAATTGTGGAATCTTAATTTCGAGTACCGAATTTGTACGACCAGAAGTTGATTTGGATTTTTATAATATACAGAGATTTATAAACAACGGATGTTGAAAAAAATAATAATTCTATGCAAAATGGAATTTTAATGACGCTGAACATTCGTGATTTTTTTCAAATTTTTCTCACGCAATTTAATGGGCAAATTTGACGATTGAAAATGGCTGAATCTATAGTGCGGTCTGTACCAAACTGTAAAAGATACTTGGATATCCTTAGTGCTACACATGCACCAGTTGCCGTAGCTTAATCCTTGCAAATAGAGATAAAGGGACATACAGAGGGGTAACGAGGCTCAGGTGCATCGAATCCACCGTCCCTCCTGTCTCTCTCGCCTAGATAACGATGAAGAGAGGAGACTTCGCGATTTCCAAACAGAGGGGGGGGGGG
>NW_021680378.1:1217244-1222140 GCF_001412515.2 Diachasma alloeum | reverse complement strand
GGGGGGGGGGGTCGAGAATAATTGATTGATCAGTCCACTCCGAAGCGCTTCACTAGCCACTCCAACTTTTCCAATGGACAGATCCACTTGAACCATTTCCGAAGAAATTCTGAAAGAAAACACATTGCGAAAGTGGAACAATTTCACGATGATTGATGACGGAAAAAAGTGAGAAAACAATTTCATATCGACATGAAGAATAATTAATTATCGATTGATTTTCCACGATTTTTCCGGTGTTCCTGACCAATTTAATCATCCGCATCAATAAATGCCTATCATCTGCATAATGTACTCGACAATTCATCGAGCGTTCAAATTTCCTCCACAAAATTCACATTTTAACCAGCCAAAATAATGATAAATATTTCACAATGCGATTAATATCAATTAATCGAATTGAACGCCATAATTGTCAATGAAACCTCCGTGCAAATTGTTTTAACTGACTGCATGCGACGACCACCGGCCACTCCAACTTTTCCAATGGACGGATCCACTTGAAGCATTTCCGAAGAAATTCTGAAAGAAAACATACTGCGAAAGTAGAACAACATCCCGACGATTGATGACTAAAAAAATGAGGAAACTATTTCATATCGTCGTGAGGACTAATTAATTATCGATTCATTCTCCACGATTTTTCCGGTGTTCCTGACCAATTTACCCGAGTGGAAATGGCTTCAGGCCCACCTGAAGCACGATCAGAACTTAATCAGGTTTTTGTAAGGTTCGACTGATCCGGTGATTTCTGATGAGAACCTGACCAAGTTCTGATCCAGCAGATCGGATCCGAAAAACTACAGGCGGGTTCAGATCAAGTTCTGATCAGGTAGACATGATCAGATGATGCCTGATGAGAACCTGACCAAGTTCTGATCCAGCAGATCGGATCCGAAAAACTACAGGCGGGTTCAAATCAAGTTCTGATCAGGTAGACATGATCAGATGATGCTTGATGAGAACCTGACCAAGTTTTGATCCAGTAGATCGGATCCGAAAAACTGCAGGATGATTCAGATCAAGTTCTGATCAGGTAGGCACGATCTCACCCTGAGGTCGACTGCCTGACCCCACCTTGATCAAATTCCGATTTGATGTCTTTGATCGGCATTTGAACGGGGTCAATTGTAGAGAAAATAATCAGATTCAGATCTGGCCCACCTGACATTAATTTTAATAAGTTTTTCGGATAATTTAATTAAGTATTATTATACTATTCAAATTAAGTTTCATCAACCATTATCAATAATTATTTTCAATCTTTAAAAAGGATCATTATACTATAATTAAAATAAATTAAATTGATTTAATTTAATTTAATAAATTTAATTTAATTAATCAATTTAATTAACAGTCAGCCCTTCTCAAATGTACAGAAGGGAGGGATGATGATGCCGTAAATACGTATTAGAGGAGTATCAAACTTACACGCATATGATCTTCAGAAAAAAATCACCAAATGTCTATTTATTTATTCGTGTTATTGTTATTATCATTATTATTATTCATTAATAAAATAAATAAAAATTTAATTGAACATATTTTATCTCTGAGAATACACATGCACATCCGCGAGATCGGGAATAATCGTAAATTCAACGAATACCCTGATACAAATCATATAGGCAATGTACAGTTTACTCAATAGTAATAGCGCGATAGCGTAGTGGTTAGGGCATAGGCTTAGCAATCATAGGGTCCCCGGTTCGATCCCCAGCATCGGTAAAAAAATAATAAGCTTTTTCAGAGGTAATAAGAGTAGAGATTCATTAAGAGAGGCGGCCTACGGTGAAAGAATTAAATTATCTCTTGTTTTGGATTAATTATCATTGATAATTTTTATTGATACTGACAGACAGGTCATTCGGTTTTCAGTTGACTTGATCAAGTTCGGATCCATTCGTCCTCATCAAATCTGGATTGGTCAGAGGCGTAACATATCTGATCAAGACCGGATCCGTCAACTTGATCAACACCTGATCAGTGGTCAGGTCTAACCTGATCCAAACTTGATCAAGACCTGACCACAATTTCCACTCGGGTAATCATCCGCATCAATAAATGCCTATCACCTGCATAATTTACCCGCGAATGCATCGAGCGATCAAATTTCCTCCACGAAATTCACAGTTTAACCATCCAAAATAATGATAAATATTTCATAATGCGTTCAATTAGATTGATATCAATTAATCTAATTGAACGCCATAATTGTCAGTGAAACCCCCGTGCAAATTGTTTTAATTGACGTGAATGATCACGCTGTATGAATGCATCTCTATGGGGTATTGATGAGTCACGTGAGTTTTGAAGTCTGGATAACTCAGCTAATGGAGAGAACCTTCAGTGGCCCAACCCAACAAACCGTCCAAATGGTTATACATACACGGAGAATGGGTGCGCCTGGCTGGCTACTCTGGCTAATGCGTGGGTGTGCCACGTGTAACAGTGACTTAAGTAATTGTTTATTGCCATATCTGTCTTCTTCTTATTCTTTACACATGGGTGTGCACTGTTTCCTCTTGTCCCTCATCGTGAGTTATTTACGGTGAAGGGGGTTTCATCAATTATAATTGGTTTTTCAGGTTTTTATTTAGAATTTTGAGTTTCCGGTAAAAAATTTAAGAGAATTGCCTGATTTGCGACGTTATAATTGGGATTTTTCAGATCACTTGACTCACCCACGGAGGTAGCAGTAAACATCTGAAATTATTGCTGCTAGTTAATGTTCTAAAGCTAAAAACTTTTGTAATATTTCAGACTATTCAGAAGCCCGTAGTGAGGCCGCGAGGCGCGAGAGAAACGAGACGAGAGACAAGACGAGACGGGACTAGAAGAATCCATTCGGGACAATGACAGAAACGAGACGAGACGAGAAAAGCCGGTCGAGAACGAAACAAACGAGAGGCGAGACGAGAGACAAGACGAGACGGGACGAGAAGAGTCCATTCGAGACAATGACAGAAACGAGACGAGACGAGAAAAGCCGCTCGAGAACGAGAGAAACGAGAGGCGAGACGGGAGTCGAGAGAGCCTCCCCCTCTGCCCGCATCTGTGTATTTTTTTTTCGTGCAAATTGGATTATAGACACGAGACGAGATGAGAGAATCTCTCAATTCTCGACGAGGCGAGAGAAGAAATTGCTGTCGTATTTCGATACGAGACGAGACGAGAGAATATTTTCCTGACAACGAGACGAAACTGCATCTTTTTGTCTCTTCTCCTCTAGCGACATCACTGGAAGCCCGCCATCAATGTATTGATGGCGAAAAAAAATGAGACATCATTCAGCGACATGCTCACTGTCATATGGCGCGCTGTCACGTGTTCGCTGTCCCCTGCTTGTTTATCTTGCATCCATCTGAAGGTCATGGGGACGAATGGAAGTGAAATTTATACGGAAGGCGTTCGGTAAAAAATCGTTCTCCCTAACCGAAAAATTATACACAATATTGAGCAATCATTCACATTCACTGGGATAATTTTTGATGGAATACGGGGTAAATTTGACAGTTGGACACCCATGTTCAGTAAATTTTCCAGTGCTAACGGGGAACAAGTACTAGAAATCGAGTTCGCTCCGCGATTACTCGACTGGTTCGGTAATTTTTCTTCAAATTCTCGCGGTGTTGGGATTTTCTTTAGCTTTTGAAGTTAATTTTTCAATCCTACAATTTTTTTATGGGAAGATTGACACACNACATTAAACCAATTAAACTATTAAAATTAAAAGAGACAATAAATAAAATATAGTGAATATCTCGAGTGATATTAAATTGTTAACTCGAGTGTATCAACGTAAGGTTGGTACACACACGGTGTGAACCCAATAAGACTGGAGATGACACAGTTTTTTCGTTGTCATTCCTCTTTTTTATTTTGAGGGCGGTGAAAAAACGATAAAGGGTGCGTTTCCCCGAGGGACCCGAGCACATGCGTGTTCATATGTGGGGAGAGGGAGTCAATTTTCATTTGAGTTTTAGGGCGCGCCGACACGCCATCATATCGCCCCCGATGTTATGACTGCGCTGCTGTTACCTTACGGAGACATTTTTTTCGAAATGGATAAGTTGGTTATTTATTCAGCCGTTGAATAAAAACCCTTGACAGGTCATTCTTCGTGATTAATGGGGGAAACATCGAGAGGTTTTAAAAAATCGAAACGTTTTGATTTTTTCAGACTGTCGAATATTATGAGTTACATATGAAGAGTCAAATGTGAAGTTTTGAATATCACGAGTGACATATGGACCCTTCACATTTGCTTCATGATATTTCCCCATTTTTCCCCACATTTTGCCCATGAAATTCAGTAGCGAAACGGTAAAACCGTTCAAGTCGATTATGACTCGCCAGTTTTCGATGAAGATCTCGGAATCTAAGGTAGATAGCAAAATTTTAGTTATAACCTTTTTTCTAGAGCGCATTGAGGGCTACAAAAAAGGTCGTAACAAAAATTTCATCATTCCCTTAAATTCTCAGATATTTCTGGAAGACTCAGCTGAGGACTAAATCGGCATGAACCAGTTTACCGCTTCGCTACTGAAATATCTCGGAATCTAAGGCAAACAGCAAAATTTTGGTTACAACCTTTTTTGTAGAGCGCCTTGAGGGCTACAAAAAAGGTCATAACGAAAATGTCGTCATCTCCCTCAGATTCGAAGCTATTTCTCAAAAACTCAGCTGAGGCCTAAATCAACTTGCAGCGTTTCACTCCTTCACCGCTGAATTCGCTACAACATTGTGAACGCAGCGGACTCCAAATCACCAATAACCCCCACAAAAACCCAGCCAACACAGATTAGCATTATCTCCCACCGTTGCCGAGTTAATCCCCGTTTTTCTCCTCCCCCAAACCTCTAAAATTCCAAATGTACCCCCCCCCCCCCCCCC
>NW_021680378.1:1204925-1217192 GCF_001412515.2 Diachasma alloeum | reverse complement strand
CCAACGTTCATAATGTCCACTTGCCCTGGAAATTACAGCGTCGCAGCTCTCCATGCACACGAAGCCCGGATTAAATTCACTCCCGATCTCAAGATAATTCCCAATAACTCCCCGAGATAATCAAAATAAACCGTTTCGAGTAATTAGACTAACTGAGAAAGTGTCGGCGAGTTACGAAGCGCGAGTCTTCCTCCCTGGCTGTGCATTAGGAGGAATGAACGAGTCCCGGTTATCAGCGTAAACTCCCTCGTCTCCTGGACGACCTCTCTCTCTCTCTCTCTTGTTCTACCCAAAAGCCCAACACTAATAAGCTCATTAGCGTGATAAACCATACACATAGGCGTTTCGTGTTATACATCACCGCTGGAGGGGACAGCTTGTGCAGCGTAGATCACCTGTGACGTCATCGTGTCAGTGATGATTTATCGCTGATTCCGGGTGATTGCGCTTGATGACGCTGTTACGATGATCATTATGTAATGTTGGGCAGGGGAAAACGGCGAGGATTAGGTAATGTGGACCGGGGCTGTTGTGTAAATGGATTAGAATTTGTGGAATAGGTGGGTTAACCTAGAAGTTTCGAACTTCTGGAGGAACATATTTACTTCGATTTCTCCATGGGCATTGCATATTTAGGATGAAAAGTCAATTGAAGCTGACAGTTCAATGGTGAAGAGGTAAATCAGTTCAAGTTGATTGCTACTATTGGCCAGTTTTTAATGAATATCTCGAAATGTAAGCGAGATGGCGTAATTTTTGTTGTGACCTTTTCTGTAGGGCGAATTAAGAGCTGCAAAAAAGATTGTAACGAAAATTTCGTCATCTCCCTTAGATTCGAAGATATTCCGGGAAGACTCAGCTGAGGGTTAAAGCGATTTGAACCGTTTTACAAATTCGCTAGGGAAGTATCTCGGAATTTGAGGGAAATAGCAAATTTTTTGTTATAACCTTTTTTGTAGAGAGAATTAAGTGCTACAAAAAAGGGTATTATAAAAATTTCGCTAGCTCCATTAGGTTCGAAGATATTTTTCGAAAACTCGAGCAAGATCTGATGGTTTTACCGCTGCACGGTATAAAAATCCTGAGGCAAGATGTCTGAGTTTTGATTTTTTTGAGCGTATATTGTGCTTGTACAATTCCATTTTTCATTGTACTCGGAGAGAAATAAAACTTCCTAAATCCATTCAAAATTCCCTCAACTCGGGATTTATTTTCGCGGTTGAAATTACCGGAAACATTTTATGAGCCTTGAAAATAGCCTCAAGGCACTCGATGGGCTCAAGTTTTGGTGGAACGGAGGTCACAGGAGTTTACACAAACCCATGCCCATGCGAGCGTGTAAAAGTGCCCGAGAAGTGCAACGGGTGGGGGAACAGGGGGGGAGTGGGGTGAGGTACCCCCACACCCAACGCATTGTTCCAAACGCACAGCGCGCGTCAAACTCAAAGCTCAAACAGGAAATGTACGACTCGTCGAGCGCAACTTCCGGTTTTACTTCTCCCTCACCGATGTTTCTTCATTGCGTAGGGTCACGTATATCCCAGTCTCCATGTTTCATTTCAGAAGTGCATTCTACCGTTACCCCATCCAGTCCCTTTGTTTCAAATACCCCCATTACATTGGGTGTCATCATCAGTAAAACATAAACCTCTTTGTCGTCAATTGTTAACATCCGCCATCTTGATGGATCGGTTCTTCTGCCTCTTTATCGCCTAATGGGGTAATTTGGGAGAAGATCCCTGATAATTCCTCAGCGGTTGATGCGGTTTTTTTTTGCTGAAGTTGTTGATCAAGTCGACCGGTCAATGATATTGACATTTTGAAATGACATTTTCGATTGGAACTGGAATACAAATTGATTAAGAATTGACTTCTGTTCAATTTCACATGTCAATAAGTCGATATTTAAAATGATTTTTGATGTCCCAAACATCGAATTTAGGTCATTGGGCCCGAAGGCAAGGTTAGAAAGCGAGGTTAGAATCGCGGTTTATAAAATGTAGTACGTCACATGGCGATAAAACTATTATCTGACGAATGCGATTGGAATCCTCGCCTTCGGCTCGGATTATAGAGTCACATTCGTCAGATAATACTTTCATCGCCTGATGACATAATGTACTATTTCATCACTGAGTCCCGCGAACTGTCACCTATCGTCCTGTTTTGCGGCCGATAGGTGGCGATTAGCAGCCATGGACTTGATAAAGAGAAACAGCTGACTTCAGATTGCGTTTTGACGCTCCTAGGAGCGCTGACTACAGTTAGCGCTCCCCGACTCGTAAAATATCCGACCTTCAGTCAGCTATTTTACATTGCCTCGGTTCTTCATTTCTCCGTCCTGTTCCTTATGCTCGTTCCTTGTTCCTTATATTTTTTATTGTGCGTCGGCCATGTGGCGTATATCCGTGATTGGGCGCCATATTGTTGACTGGTTGACGCTTTTGTTAGTGGAGGCTTCGGCGATGAAAATCATCAAATCATAAAACATTATCGATTCAAAAAATTATTTGAATAGCAAGTGAAGTGAAACGAAAGAAAAATATTGTTTTTTCAATTTTTGACTAGAATCCTTTTTTTTAATACAACACGCTAAAGTTGCATAATCTTCAATAGAAATGACGGAAAAAACCAATGGAATTATTTTATAAAATGTTCACAGAACTCCAACAGACTCATAGAGTTTCAGTAAAAATTCAGTAGGTTTTTTTTACGAAATTGCTTGACAAAATGTACAAATTGTTTTTGTTTTTCTATTATTTTCTCTGTTGTGTATTTGGCTTTTCGTCCGTGGGGGGGGGGGCTTTGCATGTCATAGTAGATTTCCCCGAAAAAATAGATCTACCGAAGGGTCGATTATTACAAACAAAATCTCGGTCGCAATTCTCTCTAATCCCAATTCTCACAGCCCAAAACCCGAATCCATAAAAAAAAAAGTCACTCACGACATAATAAAAGTCACCATTCTCGGCTTTCATCAATTCACCCTGCAGTGCCTGGAAAATAATCCCAGAAATAATAAAAAAAAATTACACGTGTAATAATCCACGAAAGTGAATAAACGTAACGATAAAACGTGCACTACACAAATGGAAAGAAGCCACCCTGAGAAAGAAGAAATGTTTCGAATAAAAAAGACGGGATAGTAAAATGCGAGGTGATGAAAGGAGAGGTGGAGGACGTAAGAATTCTGCTTAGGGGGATATAAAGCTCGTTTATAATCCCATAATACCGCGACGAAGGGCGAAATGGAATGAGGGAAAAAAACGAGATGGTATAGGAGAATTCTTCTAACGATCCGTTTTTGTTCGTCCGTGATATACCTGCGCGACGATAAAGTTGAAAGGAAAAATTTTGCAAGAGTGAAAATGGTCTTCTTATCGTCAACGTCTCTCTGTATGTTTTCAAGGATATCCAAGTATCTTATACAGTTTGGTACAGACCACACTATAGATCCAAGCATTTTCAATCATCAAATTTGTCAATTAAATTGCGTGAGAAAAATTGAAAAAAACATGAGGAAAATAACTCTTGTATTGCATATATCATACTTATTTTTGCTAATAAATTGACATTATGTTTCCGAATAGTTATTTTGCACATCATTTCCTTCTATCATGTATAATTCATTGTTTATTTTCTTTCATTAGATCTAATAAGATTTCTTTTTAAGGCCCGGGTGTAGTATCTTTCGAATGTTATCTGGATTTTTTTTATCTTTCGTAATCCAAAATTGGCAATTGATATACATACAACCATTGTGATGACGGCACAAACAAATTTTTTAAAGCCGTCATTCAATCAATTCAAAACATTTTTTTTAGTTATTGTGGGACAACCGTTTTTCGAAAATATTCGAAAACTAAAAAAAATAATCGATGATGAAGTCGAAAAATTATATTTTCGGACCTTTTGGATCATACTGGGTCGATATAACCCAAAAAAACCAAAACTTGAATTTGGAAGATTACAAAGGTTCCATTGCGAAGAAATTGAATAACCTTAAGCCGTTGAAAAATACATTATTGGCCATTAGGAATGCGGAATCATTTTTTGGTGAGGTCATATGGAATTCAATGCTTCAAATCGACGTGGAAAAAATTGGAGAATTTTCACAACCGGTCCTATCGAATTCCATCCGTAAATTCATGGATTTTATCTTTTTTAATCCCTTCATATTCCAAGGTGCGGCCATCCTCAAATACCGGTGACATAAAACTCTTACACTGATAGTGTTGGGAGCGGCCGCAGGAAATGCCCAGTGCCATTAGGCCATCGGATAACCTGGCCTCGTCCTCCAAGGATGATTGCACTGGATAATGCATTTTATCCCTCGGTATAACGCATGATAATTCCGTTTATCCGATTTTTTCATAGCTTCTCCTCTGTGGACACACACGAAGAAAAAATCCCATCTCCATCTGAATCTCCTGACAGAATCAATTGAAATATTTAAAATTCCCTAAAGTCATCAATTACGGCAACAATAGCTTCAAAAAAATCCGCTAAAAATAAATAGAAATCTAAAATTGAATGGTTCAGATAATTCCATTTATACCTGCCGTTAAAATTACAAAACATATTTTCCACGCAATTTAAAGAAAATTAATGAAACATAGATAAATTATTTCTCGGGATAATTTCGCTTGTCCGATTTTTTCACAGCCTCTCCTCTGTGGACACACGCGAAGAAAAAATCCCATCTCCATCTGAATCTCCTGACAGAATCAATTAAAATATTTAAAATTCCCTAAAGTCATCAATTACAGCAACAATAGCCTCAAAAAAATCCACTAGAAGTAAATAGAAATCTAAAATTGAATGGTTCAGATAATTCCATTCATACCTGCCGTTAAAATTACAAAACATATTTTCCACGCAATTTAAAGAAAATTAATGAAACATAGATAAATTATTTCTCGAGATAATTTCGCTTGTCCGAATTGTTCATAGCCTCTCCTCTGTGGACACACACGAAGAAAAAATCCCATCTCCATCTGAATCTCCTGACAGAATCAATTGAAATTTTTAAAATTCCCTGGGGTCATCAATTACAGCAACAATAGCCTCAAAAAATCCACTAGAAGTAAATACAAATCTAAAATTGAATGGTTCAGATAATTCCATTCATACCTGCCGTTAAAATTACAAAACATATTTTCCACGCAATTTAAAGAAAATTAATGAAACATAGATAAATTATTTCTCGAGATAATTTCGCTTGTCCGATTTTTTTCATAGCCTCTCCTCTATGGACACACATGAAGAAAAAATTTCCATGTCCACCTCAATCTCCCGACAGAATCAATTGAAATATTAAAAATTCCCTAGGCTCATCAATTACAGCAACAATAGCCGCAAAAAAATCCACTAAAAATACCTAGAAATCTAAAATTGAATGCTTCAGATAATTCCATTCATACCCGCCCGCTAAAATTACAAAACATAATTTCCCGGCAATTTCAAAAAAATTAAAGAAACACTCAAGGTGTTAAATTAATTGTATTCCCAGGCGGCAGGACCGTAGGAAAATAAAAATTAGAAAAATTTCTCAAGAAGTAGAAGGGTGAGATAAGAAAAATGTTTATAGCAGTGCAAAGGTTCGTGCTGGCTGCGTGTTTTTGAAATATAAAAAACAGCACCAGAGGTAAGTTAACGAAGGCGTAGTGTATACTTCTATTCTTTCTTTTTTTCCCACCTCCTTCTCCTCCCTTCCCTCCTCGCTCCACCCACTTGTTCTTCACGGTTGTATAGCTGTAGACAAACTGAAAGAGAGGGGAAAGAGGGACTGGTGTAAAGAAAGAGAACGAAAAAGAGAGAAAACGGTGAGTGCCTCACGCTCAAGTAGTCGAGGAAAGTATTTGCTCGGACCCACCAGTGTAATCTCGACAAACCACCTGGCCTCGTTCTTATTAAAATTTTCCATCCCCCACCGACGAGGCGTAGAGAAAACTATAGAATATGAGAGAAACAAGGAAAATGTGACATGTATTTTTTACCCAAAAATCATGGGAAAATAACCTTGTGACGGAGATTTCTTAATATGGTAATCGCTCTGATATTATAATTCCCTGGAGGTGTAGCAACGCTTGAAGTGACGTGACTAAAACTTCACACAGTATCATGAAGACACGCACCAGAAGTAAGTCCAAAGTTTCTCCCCAGTGACTCCATCAGAAATGGGAAATTCGGCGAACTTGTCCATGTTTTCGGAAAAGCATTCGGATTTCATGTTTTCGACGGTCTCCCTTAATCTCGAATCTCATTTACGCTGTGGCTTCATATTCTGCGGAAGTTTTGAGCGGAGACAATTTTGGTGGCACTCACGTTGGGTGGAGTACCAACAGAGCAACTGTTGGCATCAGTTTGCAATTTGTGTAGCTCTTTGCTCAGCTCTTCAGAAGAACGGGAAATTAAATCACGTAATATACGTAAACGGCTGAAGATGGTCATCTATAGTGCTACAGAGTTATCTAAAAAGACGTTCAGAAGACAATCCCTGGAGGTGTGTTCAGTATCCTCATGAGAAATGCGAAATCTCGACACCTTGTTAAGAAGCTAATTTTTCCAAATTGTTTCAAACAAACAAATAATGGTTGAAAATCACAGTGTATCACAGCAGACACCCGAATTTCTCACAAATCTAATCTAGATGTGGATCTAGAAACTTCTGACCAATTCAGTTAGCAGTTTCGGAAACTTGTTGTTTAGATCTTCAAGAGCATCAGAAACTGAAATCTGTTATCTATGGTTACCGTTAAAGCTACTGGTCTATCACTTTTCACAGATCTCTAAGAATATGTATTGAAGGTAATTTCAGGTTTTTTCCCCCTAACCTTCATCAGGAAACCAAAATCTCACTACATTGTCAAAAATCTTCACAAGCGAACTTATCCAAATTACCTCGAATGGCTAAATTTTTTCGATAAAAATCCGTGCAACTCAACAAAGTTATCTAGAAATACGTTTCAAAGATACCCACGAGAAATATTTTCGTTACCTTCATCAGACCCATGAAATTCCACCAGCTTGTCAAGAATCGTCCGAAGCGAACTTTTCCAAATTGCCTTGAATCCTTAGAATTTGCCGTTGAAAATTTCTGCAACTCACCCCAGATTTCCAAAACCATGTCGCAAAAGTATTCTCAAGATATTTTTGCACAGCCAACATCACACCACCAAAATCTCGTCTCCCTCCCAGCAACTTCCGCCCCCCAAACTCTCCCGAATTTTCTCCAACTACCATACCTCATCAGTGAAAATCCCAATGCACCACCACAGACGGCCACTTCCTACTCGCAAATCTGATCCAGATTCGAATCTGCAGATTTCTAAACAGAAATTCTCCAGACATTCGAGATTCAACTACCCAGTAACATTGTACATCTACAAATTGTGCTAGGTTGCTACGTGAGACGATGGTCCAATGTAGAAGCCGAGGGAGGACTAGAATAGAGAGACGAACAGTAGCCTGATACGTGAGGAAGTAGGAAGGCCACTCGATACCCATACACAGACTATAATCCCATGGGAACATCGAGGGTAACCCGCCCAAAACCGGTAGGGGCTATTACCATAGAGATTGGCGTCAGTGTGAACCACTAGTTGGTGTTCTCTCTCCTGTGACGTCACAAATGACGGAATCGTACCTAGCTGAAGGAGATTAGACCCGTAGACTATTCCCATGTAGACATGTGCATGTATACCTATTTCGAATGAAATCGATGAGAGAGAGAGGTGGGGGGTTTGCCAAATGATTTCGTAGTCCAGTCACGCTTTTCAACTGATGGCCAATTGGTACAAAGAGGCGAACTGAATCGATTTCGAATGCTGTGTGGCTTTCATTTTGCCCGCTCGATTTGGGCTTTTCAGTACACGGTGAGTTTCATTATTTGATCAGGATTTCTGTCCGATTTCTCGGTGCTCGTGTTTTCAGATGATTTGACTGGAATGCTGGCTGGAAGCTATTTGGATAAGTAATTCCGAAGTGATCTAGTTGATATGAGGATCCGTCGGTTGATAAAGAACGTCCCAATCGCCTCGCAAGCCATGATAATGGGAAAAATTAGCCAACAATGAATGCCAAGGAAGGAAGCTTCAGGTAGAAATTATTTAAGGCTTTTCTCATCCTAACACCTTGTTTCTCGTTGTCATTCAGATGCCCAGACATAACAAGTGAAATCACTCGGAAAATTCGCGATGAATTCGTAACGAGATTCTCGAATAGCAGTCGCTAGCCGATCAGGACAAGACGGTTGGCAACCGTCAAGAGGTCTCTTGTTCATGTCACCTTTGTTCCAATTTCCCACCCACTTTCCAGCTTCGATCTGATATCCTGTCGATGGGATCCCTCTCTTCTTCATCCCTCTTTTGCCCGGCCTTCGGCCGAGTATCTGCTGGCGGTAGTCTGGGACGATTGAAATTCCAAATGACTATAGTGTATTTTGATGCATAAGTCATAAGACTGTGGGGATGCTCATGCATAACAATTTTATACATCATGCAATTACAATTTTTATCGACATCCTCGATACTCCACACTGGGTATTTGTCTGGGGATGGGGGTGGATGGCGGGGATCAGCAAGTAGGAGGATGATTATAGTCAATGGTCAGGGATCAGGAATATTTCTTTCGAACCTCGAACTGAAGATATATTGAGGATGTCTAAGTACTTTGACTATTTTTTGCTGCCGAATGAAAGCTTGGTAATCGTTTAAAGTTAAGTTTTGGATTTTTTTGTTATATCGAACCAGTATGATCCGAAAAGTCCGAAAATGCAATTTTTAGACCTACACGGAGAGAAGTATTCAATAAAAATTACGTATCTTTTCCGTAATTCCGGAATGAAATATAGTTGTAGAAAATTTTACGGAACTGTCACGGAATTTTTCCTGAGTGTTCCGTAATTTTTATCTGAATCTCCTGTGAAAAATTACGATATCGTCGCTTAAATTTTCTGAGTCGATTCCGTAATCGGGGAGCGAATTGTGAGTTCCGTAATTTTTACTGAATATTTCTCTCCGTTTAGTCCGTACGTGTGCGTGTGTATCTGTGCACGTATGCAACAAAAATTTTCGTCAATTGTTCGCTAATGGATGGATGCAATTGAATCTATTTTTTCCACATGTAGGTATTGTTGAGTCCTATCGATCGCCGTTAATTAAAATTTAATTCATCGATTAGTTTTTCAAATTTCTAATTTTTTAGAAAATCGGTTGTCCCGCGATAACTAAAAAAATTTTCTGAATTGATTGAATGATGGCTTGAAAAATTTGTTTGGATACCCTTTTAGCCGAGTTGAAAGATGAAGGCGACGGCAGTAATCGTTATTTTGATTTATTTGAAAATTTGCAAAAATTTGGTAGTTTTTGAAAATCATAATTCCTTTGGAGTTCTCCGTTGGAATATCTTTGAATATCATGCTTTAAATGAATTCAATCATAGCTTAAAATGCTTGTTTCAATGCCATTAAGTCGAAGTTAAAAGATGATTTCGATAGCTATATTGCTTGATTTGATTTTTATGATGATTGTTGAAAATTTCGAATTTTTCATGAATTTCACTGAAAGTGAGTTTTGCGATGGTTTCTTCAAATGTGATGATTCAAATTCACTCAAGTATGTATAAATAAAATTTTTCTATTAACATTTTATCGAAGGGTTGAGGGGAGAGATAGAACCGTAAACAAGAGAATCGGTTGTGTGGAAGAAAGGGATAATAAGGAGAATGATGATGATATTATTCAACTAAATTGAAAATCTGACAAAATTAGTTAAATAGAAATCTTATTCAATTTAATAAAATGAAATAATCAATGAATTATGCACTATAGAAGGAAATGATGTGCAAAATAATCATTCGGAATATTGCTAATTAATTATCAAAAATAACTATACTAGGTTCCAATTTTTCTCATGCAATTTAATTGACAAATTTGATGATTAAAAGTGGTTGTCTATAGTGTGACTCCAGTTGAGTGCAGACCATAATTAATGGCTACACCCCCAAGTTCGTGATGATTATTAGTATTAATAATGTTTTTGGCGGTAGCATGCAGCAGTAAAGATTCCGCACTTAATCCTCGTTGTATCGATTTCGAAACTTGATGTTAATGTCGTTTGAATTCCCTCATTTTCAATTTTTCAATCATGAATTGACAGAGCTATTATAGCCAGTGATTAAGGATCAATGACATCTCAATTTCCCTTTTCATCCAGATTAAAAACTCAAACAAAAATCCCCCAAATTTCCCCATTTCACAACCGACAAATCGGATTCCCGTCGTCACCTCAGTCGGAAATTCCTATCAACTCCATCATGAATGCAATCCACATCAAAAGAATCCCGAAATATCGCAATTTAAAACCTCCAAAAACCATTCCATTTTACCTCTCCATCAATTTCCAGTTCTGTTCATCAAAAATGAACCATTTACATCGCGTCAAACGCTTCCCACTCCCCTTCCCAAAGCACATTTTATTCAACATCATTTCGCCTTTACGTAAAAAGCCTTCGTCATCACCGCAAGCGGATAAATGAGGCATTCAAATATGATAAAAACCTGCTATCTTAAAATTTTCACATGACAATCTATTGACTTCAAGATCATTTTTACATCAGAAACGAATAAAATTATATATTTCTTCCAATGAAAATGTTTTAATAACATAAAATAAATCACTTAAGAATTCCAAATAAATCTTCCATTACAATTAAAAAAATATTTGTTCATGTTTAAAAAAATATAGCCCATTTTGAAAAAACGATAGATAAAAATTGAAATCCAGTTTTAAAAAAATCTAAATGAAGTTTTAATAAATCCATTCATTTAATTTAAATAAACCATCACTTAGAAATTTTTATTCCTTCTTTTCTTATTCTTCTTCAACTTCCCCAAATAGTCCCATATTTTTTCATTGAAAATTAATAAAATCATATGTTCATTCCAATGCAAATGTTTTAATCCCATGGAATAAATAATCCAAGGGAATCAAAGAACCATTTGCCTATATTAAAAAAAATATATTCATTTTGATGTGAAAAAACGAGAAATAAAAATCAAAATCCAATTTTTTCGAAATCTGAATGAAGTTTGATAAATCTATTTAGTTAAATTAAATAAATCATCCCTCAGGAATCTTTATTTTTTCTTTTCTTATTCTTCTTCAACGTCCCCAAATAGTCCCATATTTTTTCATCGGAAATTAATAAAATCATATGTTTATTCCAATGAAAACATTGTAATCCCATAAAATGAATAATCCAAGGGAATCAAAGAATCAATTGCCCATATTAAAAAGATTTATATTCATTTTGATGTGAAAAAACGAGAAATAAAAATTGAAATCCGGTTCTAAAAAAATCGAAATGAAGTTTTGATAAATCCTTTCTTTTAATTTGAAAAAACCTTCCCTCAGAAATTTGTATTTCTTCTTTTCTTATTCTTCTTCAACTTTCCCAAATAGTCCCATATTTTTTCATTGAAAATTAATAAAATCATATGTTCATTCCAATGCAAATGTTTTAATCCCATAAAATAAATAATCCAAGGGAATCAAAGACCCATTTGCTCATATTAAAAAAAATATATTCATTTTGACGTAAAAAAAACAAACAAAAATCGAAATCCAATTTTTAAAAAAATCAAAATCACATTTGAATAAAAGCTTTATCTCACGCTATTCAAATGAATCCATTAATTGAATTCAAATAAACCCCCAGATGCATCAAGACCATTCAGCAAGACCTTCTACTCCCATCATCATCAACATCACGAACAATTCTCCCATTAATCCAGCATCGTGTCACCACAAAATGAATCACTCTCGAATGTCTGACCCCCCACTTCCAAAAATCCCAACTTTGAAAATATTTATTCAAACTCTTTGATAAGTATTTCGACACTTTGGATAGGTGCAGACAAGCAGAATCTGCCCCGAGGGTTTGTATCTAGCTGAAAAGAGAGTTGGAGGGGAAGTGAGGATGGGAATGGGCGTCAAGATGGGAGAGGGTTGACGCCAGTGGCCTGTAACTCTATGCCCCCCTCTGGTGCTTCGATCAATAGAGACGGTACAAGCATTGAACGGCATCCACGCAGCTGACTAAAATTGCTCACCCCCGAAGGCTTTCCATAGAAAGGGTGTCATTGGGATGGGCTTAAATCCATGGATTGGAAAAAATCACCCCTCGACAGGCGCTGGGTTCCTTTTTCTGCGATTTCTCTCTCTCTCTCTCTCTCTCTCTCTCTCTCTCTCTCTCTCTCTCTCT
>NW_021680378.1:1166788-1204910 GCF_001412515.2 Diachasma alloeum | reverse complement strand
TCTCTCTCTCTCTCTCTCTCTCTCTCTCTCTCTCTCTCTCTCTCTCTCTGTATTTAAATCTACAGTTTTACATGTATAATTTGACGAGACGGAGACACGAAAACTAGGTATTGAGATGCTGTGAAGAATTGGTTTTTTAATGTTGTTGGAAGGGGGGTAAGGTGGGTCAAGTGGAGAAGCTGTACTGCTGCATACTGGGAGGAACGATGCTGTAATTGCAATGATGAAGGTTCTGGTAGTCATTTTCACTCGTCAATTAGACCTGTTACGTGATTTGTACATTAGTACTCCATGGCTGACTATACACTGAGAGAAAAAATGAGCTCGCACGGAGAGAAATATTCAGTAGTAATATCCCAAGAGCTTACAAATTATCGGATATTTTCCGATAGCTTCCCTGCCTAGGAACGATTGTGTCAAATTTTGCAGGTTTAAAATCCCGAAGGCGAAGCACGAGGGATTTTTCTGCAAAATTTGACACACTCGTTCCTAGGCAGCGAAGTTTGAGGAAAATGTCTGATTAATTTTGAAGCACGAATGGTATTTGATGGATTATTTTTCCACTCGGATTTCGGCCAAGCAGAGTGCAGTGAACAGCAACCGGATACATTTACACAGTCATACATTTACAACCCACTTTTTTGTTTATCTGTCACACAGAATATTAAACGTGAAATGCGTTGAAAGATGAGAAACATTTGAAAAGCTACTAGTGAATTTCCGTCGGAAATTTTTTAGAAATTTCCAATAGAAAACTGTTTGACAGCCTCAAATACTGCGCTCTGATTGGCTGAAATCCGAGTGAGAAAAATGTGAGGGTGTTTTGCAGAAAAATCCCTCGCACAAGCGCTCGGGTTTTTTTAACCTGCAAAATTTGGCACGATGGTTTGTTCACAGGGAAGCTTGAGGGAAATACCCGATTAATTTTGAATCTCGAGGGGTATTTGTTGGATTATTTTTCTCAATCTGATTTTGGCCAAGCAGAGTGCAGTGGACAATAGCAGGAGGTGAATTGAAGAAGAATTGAACAAATTATGTTAATAGAATAACCCGATTTCTATAGACCGTCAAATATAAGATTCTATCTCAAATGAGCCGATAAAATGAAGAACTACTGCAAAATATTCAAAAGCTAGGAGGAAATATCCGAAATAAAACTGTCGGGTGTAGACTCAAATACTGCGCCCTGATTGGTCGAAATCCGATTGAGTAAAATAATCAATAAAAATTAAGTAGGGGAGGATGGGGCAAAACGGCCCCCCTTCAATCGTCAATATTTTCCGATTCAATAATCCGATTGGGATGAGTTAGAGCTCGTTTTGAAGAATGAAAAATTATCTTCAAAATGAAGTTGAAACTGGGAATTTTCACAATGTCATTCACAAGTTATTGACAATTGAAGGGGGGCCGTTTTGCCCCACCCTCCCCTATCTTTTCCGTAATTCCGGAGTGAAATGTGGTTGTAGGAAATTTTACGGAACTGTCACGGAATTTTTCCAGAGCGTTCCGTAATTTTTACGTGAATCTCCTATGAAAAATTACGATACCGTCACTTTAGTTTTATGAGTCGATTCCGTAATCGGTTAGCGAATTAAGAGTTCCGTAATTTTTACTGAACATTTCTCTCCGTGTGCTGAAAAATTGTATATTCTAGGTGAGAATATTTGATGGAAAGCATAGATCGGCATCAATCATTACTTTCAGTAATATTATGAAAAGTTGCACCTTATAGTAATTTAGATTTGTTTATCGTAATTGAAACTTGCAAGTTAATATAATAATTGGTAATTTAATTTCTCAATTATTGGTTGATAAAATGATTCGAATTTGAATATTTAAGTTTATGATTGATAAAATAATTCGGAATTTGAATATTTCAGTAGCGAAGTGGTAAAACGGTTCAAGTCGACTTACCTTGAGTTACGTTGAGTTTTTGAAGAATATCTCCGAATCTAAAGTAGATAATGGAATGGTCGTAACAACCTTTTTTCTTGAGCAAATTGAGTGCTACAAAAAAGGTCTTAATAAAAATTTAGCTACGTTCCTTAGATTCCGAGATATTCCCTAAAAACTGGCCAATAGTAAAAATCGACGTAAACCATTTTACCACTTCGCTTCTAATTTCAATTGATAGTTGATAAAATAATTCGGCATTTGAAAATTTAAATTGGTGGTTATTTTTAAAAATGAAAAAATTGGTGAGTAATATTGACTTATTCCAAATTTAACTGTAATTCAAAATTTCGATTATGCCGATGTCTGATGGAGTGGAGCAGATTTACTTGAGGGAAATTGCGTAACTTGATGGAAAGAAATGCAATAACTTTCGCAAAAATTAAATTTTTGTTGTGATCATCAGAAATATCCCTTGAAGAATTCCAACTGTTGGTAGGAAAAAATATAATCTATTGTACGACAATCATTTGATCTGAGAGAACTCCATAGGTTTACACCACAGCAAGAATACATTGACGAGGACAGAATATATTTTACCCAAAAAAAAACGGTTCCCTCGAAAAGTAAATTGACTCAACCCGACAAAAGATCTCTTCAGGGGAACATATAATTTTGTCGGCAGAATTAATTTTTTCGCTCAGTGCAATCATCCTCCGACTCGATGAAACATTCACATGATATTAGTACTTTCTCCACAACCCTAGAGCTCTCAAACCCCGAACATTCAATTTCAAAATTGAAAATTCAAAAAATCACCATCAAAACTCCACTCCTCCAGCCACCACAGCCCCCTAATGTACCCCATAAATACCTAATGAAGAGAAGCATCAGGGTGATTGCACGGAAGAGGCCCCCCTCCCGCCCGCGTTAACTAAACACCTACTTCCTGATGAGTCTCGCCATTCCCAAAATTCCCCATTCAATACCCAGCATAATGTACCAACCCCAAAGCAACACAGTCCCATGCCAAAATTCATTCGCCAGTCCGCTTCAAATCCAATCCCTCCTCATCCTGGCCCCCAACAGCACCTCACACCGTCTCTCGTGAACCCGCGAGGGGGGAGGGGGCGGGGTGTGGCGAGTATAATTGGACGAAGGCGCTCGTAATTGCTTTGTTAAGTAATTAGCCGGTCGGTTCGGCACGAGCCTCTTCCCGCCGCGCTAATTCCGGCAATTTGATTTTAAAGCCGACCATACCCCCTCCGCCCCCCCCCCTCATCGCTCTCCTGTCACCCTCCTCCTCATACCCTTCACAAGACCGTCATTTCTCCGTCCCCACCAGGGGCATTCAGACGCTACTGTATTATTCCTTGAAATGTTGATTGAAAATTACGTAATAATAATCCGATAAAATTTTTAGTCTGTAATTTTCAATTTCTGTCATTTGTTCTATCTCTCTATATTATAAAAATACAAATCGACTTCTGGTGATGAAAATTTGGCACTCGAAATTAACACTCCACAATTAAGGGTCAAGATAACGATCATGAGGGTCAAATTAAGGATGAAAAGGCTAGAATAACGGTCCAAATAATGGTCAAATTAAGGGTCAGAAGATAAAGGGTTACAAGGGTCAGATTAAGTGTGGCAAGGATCCAAATAAGGGTCATGAGGGTCGGAACAATGTTCATGAGGGTCAGAATAAGGGTCATGAGGGTCACGAGGCTCAAATTAAGGATGACAAGGGTAGAATAAGGGTCCAAATAATGGTCAAATTAAGGGTCACAAGATGAAGGGTCACAAAGGTCAGATTAAGGGTCGCAAGGGTCCAAATAAGGGTCATAAGGGTCTGAATAACGGTTATGAGAGTCAGAATAAGGGTTACAATGGTCAGACTAAAGATCACGAAGGTCAGATCAAGGGTCATTAGGGTCACGAGGGTCAAATTAAGGATGACAAAGCTAGAATCAGGGTCCAAATAATGGTAAAATTAAGGGTCACAAGATGAAGGATCGCAAAGGTCAGATTAAGGGTCGCAAGGGTCCAAATAAGGGTCATGGGGGGCGGTCAACAACCAAAGGTCAGAAACTAGGAATGACTCGATTCAAAAAATACATTTTGTATTCTACAATTTTTCAAATATTCTATAAATTAGTAATCAACTTCCCAAGAATGATGATTATTTGATTAACTGAAAAATCAAATTCAGATATTTATAATTAATTGTTTAATTATAGCTAATAATCAAAAATTATTTTCAAATTTAAATAAAAAATAATGAACTGTGATTAATCATCGTTTCCTCATTTCTATCCCGAAATTAAAGTAAAATTAAGAGTACAAATTAATATATGATGGTCAAATTTTATTCCACGTTTGAGAGATTTTATCCTGACGCATAACAAATTTTACCCTTCCAGTCCAATAATTTTTATCTAGATAACAACGAAAATTCTAGAACGGTTGGTAAATTGTACCCTACCGGTACAGTAATTTTTACTCTGCCGGCACAGTAATTTTTAGTTTTATCAGAATAAAATTTCTCTAACGTAGAATAAAATTTGATCATCATATATTAATTTTTACTAAATTTCGGGATAGAAATGAAAAAACGATGACTCATGATACACTTTTATTGAACGGTAGGATAATTTTTATGAAAAATTTCTCTCCGTGTACGGTACACTGATAGAACGGATTAGTTATTGTTAACGAATGGATTTTGGTTGAAGGTTAGGGTCTATTCGGTCCCACCAAATGTTCATTCGTTAATAGTTAACGAATGTACATTTGAGGAGCCTTGTTTTACTTGACTTTCGCCATTCAAGTGAACCATTCGTTAACTATTAACGAATATTCATTTGGTCATATTCAACTCTACCATTCGTTAATAGTTAACGAATTTCGTTTGGAATAAATGAATCATTCTATCAGTGTACAATTTTTTCCGATCTGATAGATATTTCTCTCAATTTTATCTTGTGTATCTATAGTCCAATAATTTGAGATTATTTCGTGAACGGACTTCTGCGACAAATAATTGAAGATAAAGGCTCTTCTGTATTCTTCCGGCAATATTAATTAAAAATATTTTATCGAGATGTGATAATCATCGCTTTTAAACGAACAGATTTCTTTTTTATTGCGATAAAGGTATTAAGGAATTGATGATATTGGTGGGACGAGAGGAGCGAGAGTACTAAGGGTTTTAATTGGGGGCAATTATCTCGGATTATTGAATTCATTAGTTGAATTGATAGGGAATATGGTTTCAGGAAGATCCGCGGGAATTATAGGTTTCCACGGGTTTTTCGGGAGATACCGGATATTTATTTCTTTCCATATTCACTGTGAGAGGTTCACTAATGGAAAAAAAATAATCGATTGTTCATTAGTAATTAATATCAGCAATTAAATCATACACTTTCATATTTCACTGAAATTGAAATTTCACTGGAATTTCGAATTTTTGAACTTCAAATTTCAGTCAAATTATAATGTGATAATATTTTTCAAGAAATGTACCGCTTAGTTTAGCCAAAAATTGTCAACAGAGTAATTTATATCCCTGATCGATCGATCGATTGATTGATCTCTAAATTCTAATTCTCTTAGAATTCTTTAATGCCTAAAGGAGGTTAGGCGGTGTATGAGATGAATTTGAGAGTGAATTTCTGTGGTTCCCGGTAGCTTAGTCGGTAAGAGTGCCCGGCGCGTATCTGGGAGACCCGGGTTCGATTCCCGGCTGGGTGAAGCGGAAATTTTTTCTCTCTAAATTCTAATTCTCTTAGCATTTTTTAATTAATTACGGAAGTGGAGATTGAAGTTGACACGATGTTCGAGCATTGGCATTGAATTTGAGGCTTCGACAGGTTGATGTAATTTACCAATGAAGTCACTGAAAATCCTGGATAACGATGAAAAACTAGGCAAATTGATTTTACAATCAGACCTGTAATCAGGCTGAACAAATCTGTAAGATGACATGGATTTCCAGCCCCCTGGGGGCCAGGAATCATCACTGCTGAGCCGAACCGTGTAATCCCAGGGAGTAATCTAGAGCTCACGTACATCAAAGTGGAGGCAATCAGAGCTGATCAAAGACCACGTGGTGGAAATTACTTCTTTCTTACTACCTATAAATTCATGGTATTGAAAATCCGACTCTTCTGGTTTTTATTCAGATATCTGGGAGGAGTGGGCTGGAAAAAGTGGGAAACCTCAAATTTTTTCAGAATGAGGAGAGAAAAGGTGGCAAATCTTACTGTACGAAAGGTATAATCGTGGAGCGAAATGTAATTTACGTCATTAGATCCACTGAACCGCGATCCTAACCTCACTTCGCTCGGTTAGATTTCGGTTTTCGGGCCAAATGAGATAAAATATTGTATGTCACACGACGATAAAAGGATTATCTAACGAATGTGATTGGAATTCTCGCCTTCGGCTCAGATTATAAAGGCACATTCGTCAGATACTACTTTCATCGCCTGATGACATAATGTACTGTTATGCCATTAGGCTCGATAAACCGCGATTCTAACCTCGCTTTGCTCGGTTAGATCGCGGTTTTCGGGCCCAACGACATAAAATATCATGTCACATGGCGATGAAAGCATTATCTGGCGAATGTGATAATACTTTTATCGCCTGATGACATAATATACTATTTCATCACTGAGTCCCGCTAACTGTCACCTATCGTCCTGTTTTGCGACCGATAGCTGGCGATGAGCAGCCATAGACTTGATAGAGAGAAATAGCTGACTTCAGGTTGCGTTTTGATGCTCCTAGGAGCAGTTAACGCTCCCAGACTCGTAAAATATCCGACCTCCAGTCAGCTGTTTCATATTCCTCCGTCCTGTTCCTTATTCTCGTTCCTTGTTCCTTATATTTTTTATTATGCGTCGGCCATGTAGCGTTTATCCGTGATTGGGCGCCATATTGCTGACTAGTTGACGTTTTCGTTAGTGGAGGCTTCGGTGACGAAAATTATCAAATCATAAAACATTATCGATTCAAAAAATTATTTGAATACCGGGTGAAAACGAAGGAAAAATATTGTTTTTTCAATTTTTGACTAGAATCGTTTTTTTTTAATATGACCCGCTAAACTTGCATAATCTTCAATCGAAATAACGCAAAAAACTAATGGAATTATTTGATAAAATGTTCACGGAACTCCAACAGACTTACAGTTTCAATAGAAATTCAGTAGATTTTTTTAATGAAAGTGCTAGATTTGTCTTATGATTTTTTTCAACTTGACAAAATGTACAAATTGTTTTTTTTTCTCTTGTCTCGCACTTTTTCCCCGATCTAGGGTTCCAAAGTACTAGAAATCGAGCTTACTCCAGGATTATTTGACTTGTTAAGTACTTTTTCTTCAATTTTTTCTCCGTCTAGTCACATATGGAGGGTTAAATTAATATTTAGGGGAAGATGGGGCAAAACGGCCCCCCTTCAATCGTCAATATTTTCCGATTCAATAATCCGATTGGGATGAGTTAGAGCTCGTTTTGAAGAATGAAAAATTATCTTCAAAATGAAGTTGAAACTGGGAATTTTCACAATGTCATTCACAAGTTATTGACAATTGAAGGGGGGCCGTTTTGCCCCACCCTCCCCTAATTGTCAACATTTACCCTCCACATTTAACTCACGGTATCACCCACATTCTACATCTCCCCACAATTTTTTCTTTCGTCACCGGGATCCGCAGACATTCGCGAAGTGATTTTATTCAAATCCCTCGGTAATTTGAATATTCCACTTTCCGCGAACACTCCCACAATTCCGCAATTCTTCTCCCCGGTTTAATGACACCGAGTCGAAGTAACGCCTGGAGGAATAAGTGTTCAAATACCTTTGTGGTAACACTTGGGTGAGGAACAAAAAAAGTACACAAAGAGGGCTGAAAAGAGGGGGGGGGGGGAAGAAAGCAATCAGAGACTCATGGCCCATTTTCAACGCTCGCAATGCAAGCCCAACTTTTGAAATGAGGTTACATGTGTGCTTAGGGATCGATCTAAGTCACGTGCCGCTGCGTCGCTGGTTGATTCTCCCTTGGCAACAGCTCTTATTACTAAATTTTTCCGAAAAAATATTTTCTTCCACAAAAAAAATACGTCTCGAGGCCTCAATCATTCTTTAATTTATTAAAACTTTGTTCTTTGTTTTTTTTTAGTTTTATTGTTCTGTTTTTTTTTATTCAGTAACAGTTCTTCTGACTTCATTTTCTAGAAAAGATATTTTCTCCCCAAAAGGAAAAGGAGCCCTCAATCATTTCTTTCTGTTTATCGAAAAAATAATTTTTATCCGAAATTTTTTTATTCTTTTTTCTAGGAAAATTTTTTTCGAGTACCATTTTTCGTCTGCTTTTCCATTAGAAATCCGATTTCGCATGTCAAAATTGTTCTCGGCTACTCCAAATTACAATTTTGAATTTTTTGTAAACGAAAATTCAACTTAAATAAAATTCCACGTATAATTTATTCAAATTGTTTTTTTTTCCATAGTTTTTTTATTCAGTAACAGTTTTGTATTTTTAGTACCCGAAATTCATCTTGAAAAAAAAACCCAGAAATATTTTTTTTCATTGTTTCTTTTGTTTTTTTTCCAAAAAGTAAATAAATATTTTTCCCCGAGATCAAACCTTGATCCGAATGATCCCTAATAGACCTGAGCCATTCAATTACCCGTCAAAATTACCCAAGTGCTGACCAAAGTCCCCACCCACTAGTGGGTGGTGCAATCAACAATTTTTTTTCCCCAAACATTCCATTATTATTTCATACCTCCACCGCCAAGCTCGGACAATGGATCGAGTGGGTGCTTAATTGGATGATTCGATGAGACGATAAATTCACCAATGCCGGGGTCTATTTTAAGTGTCACGGTCGAGCGGATATCGTATTTCTTCCTTCACAATGTTTTTTTTCTCCCGTTTAATCATCAATTTTTCTCTCCTTTTTCATCAAATACTTAAAAACAACCACTTCACTTAATTAAACCCATTGTAATCATTCTTGATGAAACGAAACAATTCAGATGATGGATTAATGAAGACCTGGAGCGATCAATTGTGAGGGATACATCTTCCAATTATCCTCCTGGACGTTATTATCGATCGCTCATTTGAGGAATGGTAATTAATGAAGTCTCTCTGTTGTTTTAATCGCATTACCTGGAGATGTAATAGATTTTGTGATACTAGGGGGGGGGGAGGACGATAATTTGCTGAGTCAAGAGATGAATTGAAGATAAAAATGAGATTAGCAGTTGTAGATATTTGTATTTATTTTTAATATCTCGATGGAGTTGTTTATTTGGAGTGTTAAAACACAGATGCTTCCAAAATTGAAGATAAAAACTAGAGAAGATAGATAATAGATTAATAGATTGTTATAGGTAGTAATCTTAATTGTATCTTGTGTTGTTTCCATCTAGTGTGTTGATGAGATTTTAATGTAAAGATTTTAATTTGCTGCGAGAAACTTATGCTTCCAAAATTAAAGAAAACCATCAGATAAGCTAGATGGTAGATTAATAGATAGCTATCTCGATTTTATCTCGTATTATTATGTGCTTCTCATATGGGTTTCTGGCAAGGATTTTAGACTAAAGTGTTGAAAAATTGATGCTTCAAAAGTGAAGATGAAAATAAGATAAAATACAAGTAGATAATTATCTGAACGTTATCTTGCGTCGGGAAGGTGTAATTATTAAAAGATCCTGAGCCGTTAACTCGATTGAAGCAAAGTATTATCAAATGTGTTATCTCACCGATTATCTTGCAATCCATCTGCATCATTAACTATTGAGATAAAATTCCCAAAATCGACTGTTTCCGTGGCATAATCACTACCGAAATGGAAATACTTCCTCAACACAACATGTTAAAATAAGATTCTCATCCAAGCCACTGGAAATACCTCAAATATCACCCGGAAAAATGATCTCATGAAATCATGATCAAGGTCGTGACATCGCGTCCCACCCAGTGGTCATCGTTGAGTCGAGACGAGCAGTGGACGAAAAAAAAAAACAAACAAACAGTCAA
Organism: Diachasma alloeum; assembly: GCF_001412515.2. NCBI lineage: Eukaryota > Metazoa > Arthropoda > Insecta > Hymenoptera > Braconidae > Diachasma > Diachasma alloeum. The sequence continues at coordinate 1,194,952 of NW_021680378.1, read as the reverse complement.
ACGTTTTTGCCTTCATGGGCTGTGCACCACCAATCGAACAAAACAACAAAAAAAAGGGACGAAATGAAACTGAAGAATTGATGATTACCATATATGTGGCAGTATAAAAGGCGAGTCGTGTTCCATAAGGCGCGCTCAGTGTACCAAGACGAACGTTACCAAGCGGTTTGTCCTCGATTTCGTACGTAACGATATTCAAAAAGTAATTTTGGATTAATTTACATTACCCAGACGTATTTATATTTATAATATCCCTACTACATCAACTTAATTTGTTGAATCATTCGAGTATAAAAGAGCATGTCGCAATCGGAACACAACGTCAGTCCTACCTTTGACAAGGAAATGTCAACATCGAAGAGTAATTCAACGTTGAGACTCAATCAAGAGGGTGCTGGTGCACAGGAGAGAGATTATGATCGGGATTCGGATTCGGAAATGAGTGAGAATGATTTTTTGACAAAGGGAGCATTTTTACTTACACCCAGCCATGAATTGACTATGGAAAAGGCTGCGACCATCTGTGACAAGATGAATTTCCGGTGAGTTTTCATTATTTACGAGTTTTTTCTTCGTAATTAAGGAAATCCAAGTATCTTTTACAACTTCATCAATCAAAGATGTCAATTAAATTGCGCGAGAAAAAATTGAAAAAAGTCATGAATATTCAGCGTTATTCAAATGACATTTTGCACAGAATTATTATTTTTTAAACATTCTTTGTTTATAAATTATTCTTAGAAAATGCTCGTAATTTTCCGAAATTGCAATTTTTTAATGATTTCATCAATCTTTTTTCTAAAGTAAACTTTCTCATTTTTTTTCAGATTTTTAAAATGTTTTCTGACGGTTCAATATCGAGATTCAAATTCCCACCTGCAAAGTTTAAATAATATCATCATTGTAAAGTGTCCGGAAACTTAGGTTAAATGGGGCTCAAATGAAAGCTCTGATGTTTGACTGGAAAAGTAGAAAAGCATTTCACTGGAGAAAAAACAGCCAAAGTACTCGGATACCCTTAAGGGGTAACAGAATGTCGCTAATTTGCCAAATTTTTGAACCAATTTCCTGCTGAAAGTTATCGACATTTTTACAAATCCAAACACATTAATCTCCTGGAAGCGATGATGAAGATCAATGTGCTTTGGGTTCAAAAAATATTAACAACTTTGAGTAGAAAATTTGTTTGATTGTTTTTCTCACTCGGATTTCAGCCAATCAGAGCGCAGTATTTGAGGCTGTCAAACAGTTTTATTTCGGAAATTTCTAAAAAATTTCCGACGGAAATTCACTAGTAGCTTTTCAAATGTTTCTCATCTTTCAAAGCATTTCACGTTTAATATTATGTGTGACAGATAAACAAAAAAGTGGGTTGTAAATGTATGGCTGTGTAAATGTATCCGGATGCTGTTCACTGCAATCTGCTGGTCGAAATCCGAGTGGAAAAATAATCCATCAAATACCACTCGTGCTTCAAAATTAATCGGATATTTTCCTTAAGTTTCCGTACCTAGGAACGAGTGTGTCAAATTGTGCAGAAAAATCCCTCATGCTTCGCACTCGGGATTTTAAACCTGCAAAATTTGACACAATCGTTCCTAGGCAACGAAGCTATTGGAAAATATCCGTTAATTTTGAAGCACTAGTGGTATTACTACTGAAAATTTCGAGGAAATAATGGCCTTCTGTTAGTCCTTAAGGGGAGGAATTGTTCCGGATTTTTAAAAATAAATTTTCCCATTCTCATAATTCAATTTTTTTCCAGTCCCGATAAGTGACTCAACCTGTCTCATCATTGAAAACCCAACATGACGATCATCCTTCACCCCTTACTCCGCGCAGCACAAGACGTTTTAATTCAAAAAAAGAAAATGAAAAAAAATCAGGGTATAATTAACGAAAATAATCCGAATAACAATGAGCGGAATCGGAAATTGCCGTCGGCTGGCCACCGGTCCCTAATAATTTCCCGAAATCTTGAATTTAAGACAGAATCCCCCTGAAATATTCAACAATTGCCTTTTTCCTCTTCATCATCATTTGGCTTCATCCAAGCGCAAGCACATGACTGCAAGACCATTCACAAGAAAATGAACTTCCGGCTCTCTTGGCATCCCTTGCCTCCTCATCTTCACCCTAACGATATGCCACCACTTCTAGAACCCACTGACTATCCCCTCCCCCTCTCCCCACCCCCACCCATCAAGCTCTGTCTCCCTCGCTCTTCCCTCCTTACGTGCCCTCACCCCTTTTTATTCATCCACATGAGCACTAATAAATGCATGTTCTCAACACGCCACTTGGTCTTGATAAGGGGGTTGGCTCCCTCTAGGGACTTTTCTACGACACTTGAATACTCGCTGCTGATGGAACACTAAAGGTCCTACCCATTTTCTGGTCAATTAAAGGAGATTACAAATATATTCATTCAAATATTCGAGTTTTGCTGGGAATTTTTTCACCCTGAAAATTTAAATTTTTGGCGGAAAAACCTTTTGACGAGTGATTGGTCGTCTGAGGGGCTTGTGGAACAGACGATGCCGCGTACGAACATTTCACAGAAAAACCCAGTGAATTCGTTAGAAAATTCTACTGGATTTCTATAAAATTTTGTATTAATTTTGACCGATACTTTTGAAAAATTTTATTTCAAAGAATATTTTATTATTAATGGAAAATATTCTATACAACAATCAATAGAATTAGGTGAATTCATAATTCTTCCAAAAATCTTATTTTTCCCGAAAAATCATAAACTCGGAAATTTATGATTTTTTGGGAGTTGAATATTGCGTTATTATTCCAATAAATTTACTATGCCATATATGCCACTTATAATGTCTACAAAGTATCTCTGAAGGTCTTAATTCAAAACGTTAAGACCTAAACGTCTCAAGACAGGAGACAAAAGAGTCTTGACTGAAGGCACTATTTTTTTCAAGTGCAGATGAAACATAATATCGATGGAATTGAAAATTTTTCTCATTTATTTATCGATCATATCTTGGGATCTAATCAACTAAAATGGGTACAATCCTACCGACCAAAGCCGGAAATTGCCCCCCCCCCTCCCGCCATCCAGCCTTGCAATTGGATTTTACCTTTGCCCTCATTATTTTCTGAATAACGATGTAATTAGGGGTAATGCTATTACAGTGGTGCTTTCTCGCTAACGAAAACAGCAACGGGAATTCTCTTCAAGTTCAGCAATATCGACGACTTTCAAGCTGTTTACAAGAAAGGCTTTCACAAAGTTACTGGTGCGAGATTCTACAAGAAAGTTGCAATACCATGCAGACCGGCAAAGATATTTACAGTTTATGTGCTGGATGTACCTGAGGAATTGCCGGAGGATGACATAAGACATGCCCTGTACAAGTATCGCTCCATTGTCGAGGTCACCAGATTGCCGTTGAACACAGCAACCGTTTGTGAGTACATTGTCCTAATTTGGGAGTGAATATCGTGCAAAATATAATAAACAAGTGGGAAATTGCTCTTGTATTGCATACGGCATAGTTATTTTCGCTAAGAAATTAGCAATATGCTTCCGAATGATTATTGTGCGCATCATGTCCTCCTATCACGTGTAATTCATTTTTCAATGACATTTGACTTTCAACTTTTCGCCTCTGATATTCCGCGATCCCGGAACAATCATCAACAAACATCAATGACTATTTATCCTGAAATTTGATACTGTCCCACCTCCCGCTGTAATTTATTCCCCAAATGAACTAATGAACGAAAACTCAATAAACTCGCTCCACCACTCTGCCAACAGCGCTCCGTGAATAATTCATGAAAATTCATTGTTGATCGCTAAACACTTAGCTCTTGAACTCAATAATCAACCTCACAAACTCCTGAACAAACTCTAGTTCTTTGTCTCTCCCCAGTGAAAGCCATCAATGATAAATTAAAGGGCGACACCCAGAATGCAAATGAGCCATCAACAATCTACACTGGTCCACCGATAATACGAGTCACCCTGGCGAGTGTTGAAGAGACATCCATGCTGCTCAGCCGTGGACTAGACTTCTACGGCGCCACGTATTTTCCGACTGAAACGCCTAATCCCGCGAATCCATCACTCACCAAGTACAAAAATAGCAGGTGAGTCATTCAATATTAGGTGCTTGAATCAATTTTGCTCTTCTCCGCATTTTAAGTAACTTTTTTTTCTAAGCATTGGCACTTTCTAGCTTATTCTGCAGCAAAGATACAATTATTTTGTGTACAATTACGAAACAGATAATTCCTTACGGACTTTCAGTTATGCGTTAGCAGTTTAAGTGATTAATGATAAATAGAATTTCTACTTTTATTATATTATCGCACTATATTCTTGGCACTGTTCTTCTTCACATAAAAAATTGCGACTAGTGATACTCTTGGAGTATCACAAGCGCCAACTGTATATAAACCGAAAATTGATTCAAGTACCTAATAAGGTAAGGTATAAAAATCGTCTATTAAGTTTCATCATGTGGAATTCTGACAACAGATGGATGGAGTTAGCTGCTGTTGGTGCTGGTCAGCGTGTACGTGATCTTCTCCCTGTATTCGATAATTCTGGCTTCACTAAACTGCCACCACCAGCGAGCCGAGTCATCAAGCCCCAGCGAAATTGATGGGAAAATCACCCCCAAAAGTGTGAAAAATTGCCAAAGCCTAATGAGAAAATTACCAAATTAAAAGCGACCAAAAAATTCTCTTAATCTATTCATGGCACATGACGGATGTGAGAAATTTCATCTCGTCTTTGCGAAAAGTTATTAACGTTTAGAGATTTGCAATTAAGAAAACCATTTATATTCACGTTATCCCTCACCACCTCCTATCGATCTGCGCGTGCGAAAACTCGGGTGGTAAACTTGGAGAAGTAACTGTTCTTGACAAGTGGCGAATAATTAGGTGGTTGCCTGTTCTAGAATTCCAAATACGTTATCATGTCCCATAAATATAAATGTGTTTATTAAATTTTCTTGAGTTAACGGATTAATTAAGACGATACTGGCGGCAAGTAATTTGTGGAGTTATTTTGCCATCACTTTGGCTAATGTTTTTTTATTATTAGTTGCTGTGTTTTGCACGGATTATTAATGATTTTTATCGATGAATAGGAAGAGCTTAACAAAATGAAAGATTACCGTTTCGGGATTGAGTGGGGAGGGGTTAATTGTTCTGCGGAATTGTGACGTCACGCGTCAGACCACGTGTTGTATGCAAGATGAATTGATTTTCAAAAGACGTCGCCAACACTTTTAGGATTCTGCGCGTCAGGAATTGCTCTAGTCGTGTCACGAGGGTCCTCATTCCGGCAGGATGTCCAGCACGAGTTTCCAACATCCTGAGGGGAATTGTTGACAGGATTCCCTCCTGGAGGATCACCAGGCTCACTGGAAAATTTTTTTATCTCCAAGGTCTGAGGATATCTCCAAGTGGCATTCAGTCCGAAAATTCTTGCCGTGGCACTGGCGATACTGCTAGAGCAACTTCTGTCAATGATTCTCTTTAAGATACTGGAGATGATGGTCACCGTGACCCCCGCCCTCCCCTCAACCTCACAATTGTTCAGTGGTCACCAGGAAATCCCATAAAAAAACAAAACTGATAATTATCCCGGAGCAACATGATTTTTATCGGTGAACGCGAAAAACTCAACCTAATGAAAGATTACCGTTTTAGGATTGAGTGGGGAAGGGTTAATTGTTCTCCGGAATTGTGACGTCACACGCCAGACCAAGTGTTGTATGGACGATCAATTGATTTTCAAAAGACGTCGCCAACACTTTCAGGATTCTGCGTGTCAGAAATTGCTCTAATCGTATCACGAGTGTCCTCGGCAGAATGTCCAGCACGAGTTTCCAACATCCTGAGGGGAATTGTTGACAGGATTCCCTCCTGGAGGATCACCAGGCTCACTGGAACATTTTTTCATCTCCAAGGTCTGAGGATATCTCCAAGTGGCATTCAGTCCGAAAATTCTTGCCGTGGCACTAAAGATACTGGTAGAGCAACTTCTGTCAATGATTCTCTTGAAGATGATGGAGATAATAGTCACTGACCCCCGCCCGCCCCTGAACCTCACAATTGTTCAGTGATCACCAGGACACCCAACAAAAAAAAACAAAACTAATAATTACCCCGAAGCAAAATGAAGACAAAAAGGAAAAAAATCACAAAATCTAAACAAAGAATTCTCTTCCGTTCTGTGACCCCTTCTTGTTTACCCACTCCCCTTCTTTTTTTCATACCTCGAGGAAAAAAAAACAGAATCACATGAAGCGAAATGTTAACGACTCTGGGAAAGGGCGGTCGTTCCGTGGAAGGGGAGCAAACCAGCGAGAGTTGGAGTTGAATTCACCTCTTTTTACCTCACCTCCTCGAAAAATCTCCCGGAAATTGCTGGGAGCAGTAACGATAAACGTAAGTTCGTGAACGCATCGTTAGTAGTATTGCCAGGGGCATGATAACCCCCGACATTCTAGTCACTATGGCCAAGGGGTGGATTGGCTAATTGCTATCGACAACGCTTCAGTCAACAGAACTTGAATAAATGTATTAATTTCCTTGATTATGATGGGATCCCCTGTGCCTGTCCGGTCTCCAAGGAATCAATCAATTAGTCGATTCATCGATGAATTACTCAATCAATCTATTGAATACTGTAAAAAATGTTGTCTTTAAGACATCTTCATAATGCAAAAAAAGTGATTGGCTCTTGTCATACAACATTATTAACTATTAAGAAAAAATTAATGAAGTACTTGGAAAACCGTTCAAGAATCGGAAATCGACTTACATTCGGAAACACAAACATTAAAACAGTGACCAAAGGCGTCTTAATTTTAGACCCTAGTCTTTCAGCCCGAGACATGTCAGAATCTCACCTGAATTATTCTCAAACTAAAAAATTGACAACTTCAGGAGAATCCATGTGCATCCCCTGAAGACTCCACAGCATCGAGATGATCAGATTACGTCTCGAGATGACGCGACGCGACCGATAAAAAATGTATGTGGAGCGAAAAAATGTATGTTAAGCAGATTGACTGTAGAGGTCTTGAAAAGTTGTGAGGTTGTAGTTGTATTAGTACCAGTGCATGGTACAGGGCAAAAGGAGATGTGCATGTGGAGGTGGTACTTTTTTTTTATTTCACAAATATTCGAGAAAGTCTTGGTAAGCGCCTCTGAAGGGCGCCAGGCACTCGAGAAAATTTGATGCTTTGCTGCTTCTAATCGCAACTTCTTCATCATCCTTGCATTGAACGTATCATCGCTTTTCATAGTTTTCGATGGGACGGGGGTATTGTTGATCTTCAAAGGAAGTTGAAGAACATCTGGGGTGCCGGTATCATCGAGAATAGGAACGCTCCAATTTTTCCGGAGTTGCAAATATCATTTAATCACTGGAAAAAATGGAGTTTTGAAGATGTCTTGATATTAGATATTGTTCCGTCCAAAAATAGGATGTTTGATAGACAACTCATGAGGACTGGATTTCTACCTCGAATGCTTAGAAGGCATGTCTGCATACTTTCCTTTGAGACACTAATTTCTCAGTGACCTCTTATAGATAGTCAACTCCTAGCAGATATCATCAGTTCATTCGTAAAAATGTATCCAACTCCATTGAAACTTCAAATTATGAAACCGTCTTATGAATTTCCCCTCCAGATGAAAGGATTTTTACCCAGATGTTCCATACCCAGAGCTTTAACATTCAGATTCATAATATCCTAGTACATATACATTTGTATACACAAGTCATGCATAAATATGCATCGCAGCAAGCACCAAAGTGAGGAAAGGGTACCAATACAGATGCATAAACTATGCAAAACCAGTGTATGTGTACAAATATATGTGTGCGGATTGTATACAAGTTTAGAAAGGTGGGGGTGGAGGGTGGAATGGGTGGAGGGGTGCTGCTATCTCCACTAGCCGCTTGTCTGCGTCGCTTTTGCATCGGTTTCCCGTTCATCCGTCACACCAACCCAGCGCCCTGGTATACTATAGCATTCATTCCGTGCCGGTTGCCACGGATAACCCAGATACATCGTACTATCCATCATGCAATCCCTGCCAACTATACACAGACACCAGGATCCTAGTGACAACTATCATAATTCAAAAGTGGATGACAAAATATTTGAGTTTAATCCATCTTCTTTTTCAGACTTGCCAGTAATTTGACGTTTATTGATCATGGGAGGTGATGTCTGGACACAATAATCGTGATTGCATTTACTGATTAGCCACCGGGCATGTCGAAGTCCTCATGTTTACTCAAAAGTAAAAACGAAACAGATGCTTTTGATGATAAGCATCTAGATGTCTGAGTACGATGCGTGACCAAATCACAAATCACGTCTCCAACATCACCACAACGTGAGCATGAAGGTCACATCCCCAGGGCAATAATGACTGTCTTAGGTACCTATACCCACGCTAAAGATTGTCTCTGAACGAGTTCAGTTAGCTGTTCCACAGGAGCGGACACCATCATCCTATTACAAGTGCCATAATGCAGAAGATGACGAAATATTCAAGCTTAAGCCATTGTTCTTTAGAATTTTTTGAAGCTAACGCATAATCAGACCTTCATTAACCACCACATGAATACAACATTCTTCACAGCATTTCCAAATTAACCAATCGACATGTCCGTTTCATCACCTTTTCTCAGAGTTCCAAAAGGGCATCTAAATATCTGAATACCTTGCGTGACCAAATCACAAATCACATCTCCAACATCGACCCAAAGTGAGCAGGAAGATTGCCTCTGAACGAGTTCAATTAGCTGTTTCACAGGAGAGAACACCAACATTCTATTACAAGTGCCATAATGCAGAAGATGACAAAATATTCAAGCTTAAGCCATCGTTCTTTAGAATTTTTTGAAGCTAACGCATAATCAGACCTTCATTAACCACCACATGAATACAACATTTTTCATAGCATTTCCAAATTAACCAATAGGCATGTCCATTTCATAACCTTTTCTCAGAGTTCCAAAAGGGCATCTAGATATCTGAATACCTTGCGTGACCAAATCACAAATCACGTCTCCAACATCACCCCAAAGTGAGCAGGAAGAAGGTCACATCCCCAGGGCAATAACGACTGTCTTAGCTACCCCCCCATGTCCAGAATTGGCTCTGTACGAGTTTAATTAGCCGCTCCCCAGGAGGCCTAACCCAATCTATTCGTAATGTCTCTCCCACTGATAGGGCTTCCCCTGTATTTTCCTTCATTTCTATACCCTCAAATGAAATTATTCGAATCGATTGAACGTCATCAGTGGGTGGTAAATGAAAATAATGAAAAGAAAGACTGGGGGTAAAAACGATGCGAGTGAAAAAGGGTGAAAATGAGAATTGCTTGGGATTAGGTTCGAGGACTAGGTGATAGGCGACAACGACAAGAGCAACAGAAAATTGTCTCGGACCATCGTTTAATCTATAATCCGCTTGCATCACCCGCGTGTCCATGGGAACCGATCCCTGGTTGAAATAAAAAATAAAGGAATGATGAAAAACGAGAGAGTGTCGATATAAAGTCTCTAGGTTGAGGAACTTCTCATCCGCCCCAGGTCTGATCGAATTCCGAGGTCTCAAGGCGTTTTTTTCTCCTTTATATATTTTTTTCTGTTTTCTTTCAGTTCATTTTCCGAGGTACTTCTTTTAATCCAGTGGTGATAAAATAATTCGTCTTGAGGACGGTGGCACGAGATGGAACATATTGTTTCAGAATCACCTGACCGCTTATCAGTTATTGGAGATTGTGGTGCGGGGGTAGTGGATTCGTGTTAAAGTTTTTAAGGATTTCAGATTTGGAATTGATTTAAACATGAGTTTAGCTACTCACCGGAAATGGTTCACTTGCTTCATCCTCAGTGGCTCCATTCTGAAAAGATTAGAAAAAAGATTAAAATCCTGAAAAAAAATTTGGAAAAATCTGAAAAAAAAATCTATGTCTAACACTATTTTCTCTAATGCGAGCAAATTTCTCCTGTTCGGAATAACTGTTTTGTTTTTTCGTTTCTGAACCAGTCTTCCGCCTGAACTTGATGCATTCAGGTGCAAGATGATCTACAACTCCTGGTGACAAGTCTTAGCAGCCTCCTTGGGAGCATCGAACTGAGAGTCTTCGTTACCACCCCCTTACCCATATCCCTCTCCACCCCCAGCTCCCCTCCCCCCCTCCCTCCTCCGCGCAACTACTCTCGTCTCTCGTGTGCATAAGTTACGAGGCAACGTGCCCTGCGAAGCCCGGCAATTAACATGATCTATCGCATGGGCGTAATAACGCTCCACTTCCGCATCTCCCTCTCTATCTCTTCCTTGCACTGTTTTTTTATCCAGTCGTAGGGACGTTTACACGTATTTTTCTGTGCAAATGGTTGTTATATTCGGTATTTCTTGGATTAATTGTTGGAGGGAAGTTTTAGTGGTGTTGACTCCTGGATTCTTCCCGCCTAAAAAAATTTCTATCTTTCGAATATTTTCCAGCGATTCTTGCAAGAATCTTCGGAAATTTATGTGAAAGATCTTCTTGGTGAGCCAAAAAGCTTCTTCAGAAGACAAAATCTTTCAAAGAAAACTTCGAAGGATCTCTACAAGATAAATTTGGAATATCTTTGGGAGCCAATTTTTTTGATGATCTTCGGAAGCCATTTTTCAGAAGATCTTTGGAAGACAATTTTTTTTCAAATCTTTGAGAGACTTTTTTATTTTATTTTCTGGTCAAAAAGATTTGACTCCAAGTTTTTAGACCCTCAATGTTTTGATCCTTGAAATGTTGACGATGCGATTGCAAAGATTAAAAAAAAAAATGTCTTCTGAAGAAACAAAAATTGTCTCCCGAATATTTTCGAAAAGTTGTCTACGCGGGTTGTTCTTTAAACTGAAGGGATGCGAGAAAGGGTTAAAATTTTCGGGTGGGTTGTGGCACATCAGATAGCCAGAGGAATTTCCGTTTTCGGTTGCAAGAAAAAAATACTCTACGCTGTTAAGAAATTTTGTCTGAATTTACCGTGGCGAATTCCGGAAATTTTTATCATGTTCAATTTCCACTGAAGTTTTAGGAAATCTTGTCGCAAATCGGTTTATACCATAGAAAGAATACATTGACGCGGAAAGAATATTGCTTTCCCAAAAAAAAAAATATCCCCTCAAAACTACAGTTTTCTCCAAGAAAATTTTAGTTTCCTCTTGAAATTATCATTTGTTCTATGGAAATTATGAGTGTTTATTGAACAAAAATATACAGTACTTAATAACATTCACTTGATAGAACAAATATATTTACCCGAAAAACATATAAATGTCTGACGAGAACAATTACTACAACAAAAATTATCATGTTTTGGCGGAAATTATCGTTTTTGTCCACAAGTAAATTGATTCAACACGAAAAAAGCACATCATTTTTTGGCAGAACTAATTTTTTCTCTCAGTGAACATTTCAGTAGCAAAGTGGTAAAAGGAGATAAGTCAATTTTGATTATTGACCAGTTTTCAATCAATATCTCGGAATCTAAAGGAGATAGCGAAATTTTTATCATGACCTTTTTTGTGAAGCCGATTCAGTGCTATAACAAATGTAACTACGAAAATTTCGCTATCTCCTTTAGATTCCGAGATATTGATCGAAAACTGGTCAATACTCAAAATTGAGTTATCTCCTTTTACCACTTCGCTACTGATTTTATCTCCAAAGTCTGAGGATGTTTCTAGGTGGTATTCAGTCCGGAAAATTTTACAGTGGCTGTAGTGATATTCAAGATACTGAGGACATTGGAGATGACTCCAAAGCTCCAAACAAATGTCAGACCCCAACATCATCTCCCCACCAACTTTGAATGAACGACCAAAAAAGACAGCCAAATTGCAGCATTCATCCTAAAATTCCTCTCATTCAATTTTTCTGGTATTTTTTTGTGTCGAGTGGCGGACGATGAGAATTCCAGGGTGTGTTGTAGGGTGAGTAGAGCCGAGGGGTGAGAGATGGTGCAAGAATTTTTCGCATTTTTCAGATAAACTTTTACCCAGATGGAGCACTCTTGTCCCTTCATCTCTCATTTCAGCTTTCGCCTACTCTAAATCCAAACTTTTTTTGTTCAATTTTTTTCCACCCCTCCCTTCCTTTATACTTTTTCACTGTCCACACGTTCGCCGGGAATTACTCGCTCTCGCTTTGAAGCTCTGACTCACGCCTGTTGCAATGTTGAACTTGGAAGAGAAATCGAGGGTTTTTCTTTTTTTTCACTTGATTCACTTAGAAATCGCTGGCAGAGTTTCGGGAGGCATTCGAGGGTGTGGGCTGAGATTTTTCCGGTTTGAGAGAGATCAGAATCCTTCCGGTGTGACGTCGATATAAAACCTGTTGCCGGGGAGCCAGAGATTTGAGTTCGGCGATGGAGGCTGTTATACTTGTCGAGTTATACAATAATTTTTGTCGTTTTGCATCACTAGTCTGCTACTTCAGTTTTAACCCTTGAGGTTGCATAAATCTAACTCAAACTTTGGAGATTGAAATCTGAAATGAATTTTATAGTACACGGAAAGAAATTTTCTAGAAAAATTCTAGTACAAGTACTGGAAAAAATCACAATCCACCGGCTGTGAAAAATTCTAGTGCTGTTAAGGTAAAATTTCTGGGAATTTCTGTGAAATTTTCACAGAAATAGGGGGACAAATTCACGTTTTCCCAATAAAATTTCTAGTGCCGGCACTGGAATTTTTTTCTGGCCGTCACTTTGCGCCTCTTTTCCCGCGCTAGCACTGAAATTTTTCTAAAAAATTTCTCTCCGTTTATTGCGCAGTGAAATAAACTTCCTGCACATGCACTCTAAAAATGAGTTTGAAATTTTTTACAGTGCGGTTAATGTCCCTCAAGTAAACCCGTTCCGCTCTATCAAATATTCTCACGTGGAGCATATAGTTCTGCTGCAGAGCAAATTTTTACAACGTCGTTGTCCAGACAAAACTACACGAAAAACGAGTCGAAAAATGAGTTTTTGTATTAGAAATGATGAAAACACTCCGAGGAATCGACCTCCGAAGCCCTTTTTTTGATTAATTACTCCGTTTTTCTAAAGAGTGCATTAAAAAAAAGATTCGAGGAACGTGACGAGATTGAACCGTAATTCCCTACACGGAGAGAAATATTCAAGAAAAATTACGGAACATTTCACGTAATCCGCAAGCGAGAATCGTTTTCAGTGAATTTCTATAGGAATATAAGAGAATAAATCTGAAACGTTCAGTAAATTTTCGGGTCTGTCACCGAAAAAATACGAAAAAGTCACGTAATTTTTCTGGAAGTTGTAAAATCTAACAGAAACTTCAAGACTTATTATGCTTGAACATGAAAATTCTTGGATGTTTAAGAATTTTTACGAAAAGTTCCGGAAAAATTATGGAACGTGTTGTTAAAATCTAATTTTTACGGAACACATCGTAGAATTTACATGACGATTGACACTTTTTATTGAATTTTACTTCGCTCCCAGATTACGTTTTGAAACGTAATTTTTAAGTCTTTTTTTTGGTAATTTTTATTGAATGTTTCTCTCCGTGCAGTAAGCAAAAACCAAAATGGATTGGTTACATTGAAATTTCGTTCATACTCATGATTCTGCGTGCGAAAGATTCAAATTGAGGATAATCACCTTGAGAGTAATCGAAGGATTAAATTATGTAGGAATGGATAGAAAAAAAAATGATAACTAGAAAATTGAATATTGAAAATCTTCGACGAAAAAGTTGTCAATTGACTTATTTACAAACTGAGAAAGAAAAAAATTAAAAATCCCTGTCGGAAAAGTTTTCAATTAACTTACTTAAAACCTGAAAAAGGGGAAAAGAAAAAAAACCGAAAACTAGAACATTTAAAATTAAAAACCCCCGACGAAAAAGTTATCTTTGAGTAGTCTAAAAAGAGGAAAATGGAAAATCCAAATTTTAATTAGATAAATTTTGAGTTTTCATTTTCCTCTTTTTAGACTATTCAAGAATAACATTTTCGTCGGGGGTTGTTAATTTTAAATTTTTCCGTTTTTCTTTTTTTTTCTCAGTGTGATAACAAAAGCTCATCCAACAAACAACGTGACACGAACGCCCCAAAATTGATGCGCTACTCATCAAGATTTAATCAACCCATTCATATTTATAGTACACGACACCGTATTCGGAATTCTATTACTGATCGCCGCATCGCCCGCCCCAGCGTCGAAATTCATTAAAAATCATCAATCCACCCGAAAACACGGTTACAACCCCCCGAAAACACTCAAATATAAAAATCAATGTGTTCCCTCGGAAAGTCGACAGTTGCCACCAGATTAATGAATATTCACCGTCGCCCATTGGCGTGCGCCGCCTAAAAAAAGCCTCAGAAAATCCATAAAAAGAGAATGAAAGAGTTATAGATGACGAAAAAGGACAAGAATTGGCCAAAAAAAATTGAAATAAAATTGTTGAAAAGGAAATGAGATTGAGGACGAAGCGAAAAATGGCCGGAGACTTTAAGGTGGGGAAGAAAATATCATGACGTTAACGCAATTAATTTACCAGGGAACTTTACATTTTAATATTCATCCCCCGACTCCTGGAGCGCCGGCATTTATGGTGGTTCCACCATTCCTTTCTATTCTCCAGCCCTCACTGCACCCTTTCTGCCCCCTCTACACCCGCCACACCCATCCATTTTGCCAATTCCACTCCTATCCCTTTCCTCTCAGTTTCTCGTTTCCGTCTTTTACTTCTTCCCCCCTCCAGCCCCCCCCCCTCCACGCTATCCTAACCGAAAACTCCTCGGGTGGTATTTCTAGTCACCAAGTTTTAAGGGATGCAGACATCCTACAGGGCTTTAATTTAAATCAAACTTTAAGCTGTTATACTAAATTCCGTTGATAATAAAATAGAGTTTTGCGGGGGTTATTTATATTTTTTATCAATGTCAAATATTAATGAAAAATTGAATTTTTCGGGTCAAACATGAAAGGCAAAAGCTTGAAAGTTCAAAAATTTTCTGAGCTTTACTTAAAATATTTGGGCCTCACAGAACTAATTTTTTTATGTGAAATGTGGTATTTCAAGCCATCGTTTCATTTCTTTTACGGTTAGGGAGAGGGGGGGAGGAATAAATGCGCTCAGGACGTAGTCAAAATTCGGGCCCAATAATCATGAAGTTAGATTTTGTTTCACCTCTCTCATGTTCTCCTCGGATGGGTCGTAATATAAATGATAATCCCCCGAGACTCTTTTGTGATGTTGTCTGCGGGGCCCTAAATCATGATTTATGATTGGGGGCCTTACCTCTCATGCTCTCCTAGTGGGACACAGGGGAACATCGATAATCTTGAATAACTGGTTCATAATTTTGGCATCCAGACGTACCCTAAATTTTCCAAGGTCGAAGGAAACTATTTGGGCCTTACGAGAGTACGAATGTGAAAAGAAACCATTTCTCTCATAATTTCCGGATATAAATGAGGGTGAAATATGCTGTGGTATCTCATCGTTTCTTCCTTTCAGGTTTTCTCAAATGCAACCGAAAATATTTGGGCCTTACATACTTATAAATTTGAAAAAACATGGATAAAAATTTGAACTAGCATTTTGTTTCATATCTCTGATGGTCTCCTGGTGTGGACACCGGTATAAAAATAATCTCAAAAAATATTTTTTTATTCGAAGGAAAACATTTGGGCCTTACCAGGTCATAAATTTGAAAAGAAACCATTTCTCATAATTTCCGGATATAGATGAGGGTGAAATATACTATTTTATCACATCGTTCCTTCATTTCAGACATTTCCGGATGCAAAGGAAAATATTTGGGCTTTACAGAGTCATAAATTTGAAAAAAAATAAAAATGAAAATTGGAACTTGCGTTTTGTTTCATCTCTCTGATGGTCTCCTGGTATGGAGACCATTGGTATAAAAATAATCTCAAAAAACCTACAATATTCATATTTCAATAGTTGGGGCGTTAGGAATCATTATTTTTGAATACTGGCATAGCCTATCATGTTTTCCTAGTCAGACTTATGGAAAATCGATAATCTTGGATGACAGTTTCATAATTTTAGCATCCAAACGTACACTAGAGCCTCTAACCTCGAAAGAGAATATTTGGGCCTTATAGAGTCATAAATTTGAAGGAAAATCCACTTCTATTATGTTTTCCTGATAGAAATGAAGGTGAAATGTGCCATTTTATGTCAGTTTTCGTTTTTTTAGGCCATAAGGGTTGAATAAATTTACTGAACATTCAGTAGAAAATTTTGGGCCCAAACAAAAATTTAATTTAAAAAATTATGAATTCGAATTTTGTTCTGACACTGTCATAATCTCCTGGTATGGGTTCTGGTATAAATGATAATCCCACACTAATATTCTGTCATTTTAGTGTCCTGTGGCGTGGGAAATTTATAGCAGCTGTAGTGAAGCACTTGGGCACTAGTGAATCACGGTTCTAAAATTGGAACTTACCCATCATGTTCTCCTACTACATGAAGTGGAGCATTTTGAAATACCGTTCAATAGTTCTAAAGTATATGTTGTATTCTGAGCTTTCCGAAATGTCGGGCCAATATTTGGGCCCTAACATTTCACAGCTTTACTGCTATGTACCCCTAGTATTGCTCCAGGGGAAATTGTAGTTTTACCAAATTCAGTTCAGTTCTAGTTTCAAAATTTTAGTTGTTCGAGAGAAAATTAAATTTACTGAAATTTTAGTATAATAGTTGAGTCCCAAAAAATCATAGTTCGGTTTTTTGGGCCCTAAGAGTCATAAATAGTGGTCCCTTCCGCAATATTATACCTTTTCTTTAATATTACATCAGTTTTCCAGATCATGATAAGACTTTAATCATATAACAATAATATTATTATTATTAATAACTTCATTTGCAGTAATATAATGTATAAATTGTGTTAATTACATTGAGAGTATTTGCGAACAGTAATGCTTGACATTAGCCAGATTTCAACATCTATATAACAGAGCGGCTCAATGGTCTAGGGGTATGATTCTCGCTTTGGGTGCGAGAGGTCCCGGGTTCAAATCCCGGTTGAGCCCTATTTTTTTTTTCCATTTCACGAAAATTTTGGATTGTTCAGTTGATCAATCGCTACAAAACTATTTTTCAGAAAAAAATCGATGGAATCGACCTTTGCAAGTGTGTTTAAGCGTATGGACAAATGGTGCAAAAATATATAGGTGCAGGTCATTAATCAAATATTAACATTGGGACAATGGTATTTTTAGAAAACCTTCTTGTAATATTGGCGCACATCGGAGTTGTAAATTTAGCAAATTCGCAGTGTAATATTAAGACCCTTTTGAATAACTGATTTTCTATTTGCGCTGCACCACTCATGCTCTCCTGGTAAAATGGCCGAAACGAAGTCTCACTTCTACGATACCATCTGTTAATTCTATAGTACAAGGGCACAGTAAATTTACTAAACTCAGAATGCAATATTCAAGGCCAAGAAAACATCAATTCTCATTATACTTTTTGTCTCTCATATTCTCCCAGTCTCAGCCATGGAACAGTTAGTATATTTACAAAACTATTTTTTAATTTTAGTATACATCGATGTTGCAAATTTACTAAAAACGTAAAGTAATATTGGAGCCCTTGAAAATCATCGAGTCCTAATTTTCTCTATATCACTCATGCTCTCCTGGTACAATGCCCGAAAAGAAGATACTTCAACGATACCGTCTGTTAATTCTACAATACGAGGAAATAGGAAATTTACTAAACTCAGAATGCAATATTCAAGGCCCAGAAAATCACGAATTTCGTAAATATTTTTTGTCCCTCATCATCTTCTGATACGAGGCATGGGAGAAATGGTATTTTTAGAAAACCTTCTTGTGATGTTGGCATACATCGGTGTTGTAAATTTACTACATTTGTAGGGTAATATTAAGGCCCTTTTGAATCATTGATTTTCTATTTGCTCTGCATCACTCATGCTCTCCTGGTACAATGCCCGAAAACAAGTCACTTCTACGACACCGTTTGCTAATCCTACAATACAAGGGCATATACTACATTACATGCCCGAGCCTTGGAAAACAGATGACCGTCCCCCACGTGCAAGATGGCTTCCGAGCCGAAGGCGAGGATGGCAAGCACGTGGGAGAGGGTGATATGTTTTCCATGGCGAGGTGTGTATATTAATTTTCAGGTCCCGTGACACGAAAATAAATTTCCTAAACTCTGAATGCAATATGCAAGGCCCAGAAAACATGAATTTTCATTCTATTTGCTCTGCACCACTCATGCTCTCCTGGTGCAATGCCCGAAAAGAAGTCACTTGTACGACACCGTCTGCTAATTCTACAGTACGAAGGCATAGTAAATTTCCTAAACTCAGAATGCAATATGCAAGGCCCAGAAAACATGAATTTCCATTATACTTTCTGCCGCATATTCTTCTAGTACGAGTCATGGAACAGTTGGCATTTTTACAAAGATGTTTTGTAATTTTAGTATACATCGATGTTGCAAATTTACTAAAAACGTAAGGTAATATTGGAGCCCTTGAAAATCATTGAGTCCTAATTTTCTCTACATCTCTCATGCTCTCCTGGTAGAACGCCTAAAAAGAAGATACTTCTAAAATTCTTCTTCTTACTAAACACAGAATGCAATAATCAAGGTAACCGAAAACGCATTTTGATTGTATTTTTTATCTCTCATATTTTCCTAGTATGAATCATGGAACAATTTGTATTTTTACAAAACTGTTTTGCAATTTTAGTATACATCGATGTTGCAAATTTACTAAATTCGTAGTGTAGAATTTGAGCCCTTGGAAATAATTGATTCCTAATTTTCTCTATATCACTCCTGCTCTCCTCGTACAATGCCCGAAAAGAAGTCAATTTTTGAACTTCTTTTTCTTCTGCAAGGCCCAAAAAACATGCATTTTGATAATATTTTTTGTCTCTCATATTCAACTAGTAGTCATGGAACAGTTAGTATTTTTACAAGACTATTTTGTAATTTTAGTATAAATCGATGTTGTAAATTTACTAAATTCGTAGTGTAGAATTTGAGCTCTTGGAAATCATTGATTCCTAATTTTTCTCTATATCACTCATGCTCTCCTGGTACAGTCCCTGAAAAGAAGATAATTCTGCGACACCGTCTCTTAATTTTACAATACGAGGAAATAGGAAATTTACTAAAATCAGAATGCAATATTCAAGGCCCAGAAAACCACCAATTTCGAAAACATTTTTTGTTCGTCATCATCTCCTGGTACGAGGCATCGGATAAATCGTATTTTTAGAAGATCTTCTTGCAATACTGGCATACATCGGTGTTGTAAATTTACTAACTTTGTAGTGTAATATAAGGACCTTTTGAATCATTGATTTTCTATTTGCTCTACACCACTCATGCTCTCCTGGTGCAATGCCCGAAAAGATGTCACTTCTACGAAACCATCTTGTTGGATTCTACACTACGAGAGACTAGGCAATTTACTGCTCTCAGTAAATCTCTGAAACTAATAGTCCAATGTTTCAACAGCTTCGAATCATAAACCTCTGCTGAAGAGCCATACTTTCATGTGCTCCTGGTACGACGCGTGATATAATTGGTATTTTTCCAAGACCGTTTTGCATTTTCGGTTGACAACAGTGATGTCAATTCCACGAAACTTGAATTGTAATATTTCAGACCTCGAAAATCATGAGTTTTTCGATTCCTCCATACCCTTCATATTCTTCTGATACCGCGCACGGAGAAATGAGGAATTCGAGGTGACACACGTGTGATTCGCATGTTCAACGGTAGAGGGACTCCACAAGATTGAAAATACAGTATTCCTATTATTATCCTGATCAATAATGATTTTTCTTTCAACAAAATTTTTTCAATTTTTCCACAATTTTCGGGAATATTTTTTTCAAGTTGAAACGTGGCCAATGGGAGGGACTATGGGGTAAAATGGACCCTGTAATATTATGAGTTATGATGAATGAACGGAGGAATTTGGTTGATCTTGGGAATTATTTTTGGGCCCTAGAGAAGTTTCCTTTTCCTTCATATTCTCCTGGCATACCTGGATATTTTTGGGCCTACGGGGACGTCCTAATGACCTAGCACACCTGTCCGAGTAACAATAGGGCCCCGTTCGAGGACCCAAGAGAATTTGAAGAAGGGGCTCGCTGAATATTTGAAGGTATTTCACCTCTCTTATGTTCTCCTAGTAGGATATCCCACAAAATCGGGAACGTTAGAATTTCGTTCCTGATTTTTGTTTCTGGATAGGGTAAACTGCCCAGTAGATAGACGCCGAAGAAAACCGCCTGGTAGATGGACGTTTGTTTTTTAGCAATTGAAAAAAAAATTGGTCGAAAAAAAAATCGCCATTCAGGGGTTAAGTATCACAACAGTTAGCGAAAATTCAAAGCAACAATTTACATTTCAACATTTTTTGTGGGTAATTTCCTATCAAAAAATAGCTTGTCCATCTATAGGGCAGTGTCCATCTACTGGGTAGCTTACCCTACTCTTTCCCGTTTGGACAATGGAATTTAAAATTGGAGAATGTAAAATGTCAAACGGTTCAAGTCGATTGTGGCCATTGGCTAGTTTTCAACGAACATCTCGAAATCTAGGGGAGATAGCAAAATTTTTCTCATAACCTTTTTAGTAGCACTCAATTCGCTCTACAAAAAAGGTTATTATGAAAATCTCTTTTAAAGTAGCTCTACCCTTACGGTAAATTCAAAGATTATTGAAAACTGCAAAAAATTGCAGAAAACTCATTAGATTCGAAATTCTAATTTTTTTCTCCATTAAATTATCGTTTTGGTTTTTCAAAGAAGAAATGTTTAGAAATCAAGATTTAACCCAGTGTCTCATGTGAAAATCAACATTTCCATTGTAATCAAAGATTGAAATCTGAATTTTTTTTATTAGATGTGAAAAAATCAAGAATTTTTTGACACCTCATAAAAAATAATCCACCGTTTTGCAAACAAGTTTTATTATTTATTTATAAGAGGGAAATGTTTGAAAAAATATCAATATTTTGTAAAATTTAATTTAGATAATACTGACTGGGTATGAATTTTTTTCAAATTTTTTCCATTGAATTTAGTTGAAAAATTAAAAAACTGAAACTATCCAAACGTACGACGTAGTCCGGCCGAAGGGTAGAGCTACTTTAAATTCAGAAATATTTCTGAAAAACTCAACTAAAGACTAAATAGACTTAAATTGTTTGACCACTTCGCCACTGAATTAACATTCCCTCTTAATATTTAAGATTCAACATATGATCGATACATGCACTAAATCGAATTACTGGGACAGACTAAAAGTCACACTGCCAAAAGGGAATGAAAATAAAGCCGAGTGGGAGCTTTAAAGTATCAACTGAATGTTAATGGTCAATACATTGTGCCCATTAATTCGCGAGAGTAATTACACGAGGCGAAACGATACACGTAATACGTAAATGATAATAGTTTTGATGGGAAATGAAATTTGTACGACTGAAATTAACTTTCGGATCATGAATTTCATGTTTCACTGTGTCATTATCGGCATTACGTCATTGTAAATTGTATTTCAACTATTATCATCTCCAGTGAATGGAATAGAATCATTTTCAAGTCGTCATGTTCCATCGCGACGATAAAATATCCATAAATTCCAATCAGAGTGTAATATTGATTGGATGCGAGATGAGGGTATCGAATAAATACCCTTTATTTATTTTTAATGACTCAATTTTTTTTTTCATTCCGGAGAAATATTGAGATGAAATGACGGGGGTTATCCACTGCTACGGTTATTCTGTTACAAATTAAGGGTCGTGAATCCCCTGGCGTGGCATATTTCAAGAAAATATCAACTTTCACAGGATTTTTCTCACCGTATCGGGTTCACATGGGGCGACTAAAAATGACTCTGGTACTTGACTTTATGTGCATGAGGGGAAAAAATATTAAAAAATCTAGGATACGAGGGAATATTATTTTTTTCGTTGTTTTTTTTCGAGCGTTGATGATAGCATTATTCCATAGTCAGGGGAATTCTTCATTAAATTAAGAAAACAAGTGGGAAATTGCTCTTGCATTGCATATAGTATAGTTATTTTTGTCAATAAATTAACAATATGCTTCAGAATGGTTATTTTGAACATCATTTTCGTCTATCGTGTATAAGTCATGGTTTATTTCATTTCATTACATTGAATAAGATTTCTTTTCAACTAATTTTGTCAGATTTTCAATTTAGTTGAATGTTATTATCATTATTTCTATTATACCTTTCGTCTATACAACCGATTATCTTTTTTCCGATTCTATCTCTTCTCTCAGCTCTTCCATAAATGTTAATAGAAAAATTTTATCTACGCATACTTGAATGAATTTGGAACATCACATTTGAAGAAACCATCAGAAAGCTCACTTTCAGGGAAATTCATAAAAAATTCGAAATTCTCAACAATCATCATAAAAATCAAATCAACTAATATAGCTGTCGTAATCATCTTTTAACGAGTTAATGGCATGAAAACAAACATTTTAAGCTATGATTGAGTTCATTTGAAGCACAATATTCAAACATATTCTCGGAATTTTAGAATAGAATAGAATAGAATAAAAAAGTGCGGCTGGGCACTTAAAGCGCCCAGAGTCACCTAAATCATACGATCTTTTGTAACTTCCGCCTTAGTTTCGGTTTCTCGGAATTTTAATTTTCAAAAAAAAAAAAAATTTTTGCAAATTTTGAAATAAATCAAAATAACGATTATTGCTATCGCCTTCACCTTCCAACTCGGTCAAAAGGACATCCAAACAAATTTTTGAAGCCATCATTCAATCAAGTCTGAACAGTTTTTTAGCTATCGTGGACCAACTGATTTTCGAAAAAATACAAAAATTAAAAAACTAATCGACGAGTTAAATTTTAAATAATGGCGATCGATAAGGCTCAACAATAGATACAAAAAAAGACATTTAAAGAAAGATTCATTTCCATCCATTCATTAGCGAACAATTGAAGAAAAACTTTGTTACATACGAACACACACACACACACACACACATACACGTACCCGCGAGGTCTAAAAATTGCATTTTCTGACTTTTTGGATTATATTGGGTAGATATAGCAAAAAAAAATCAAAAACTTAAATCTGAACGATTCCAAAGCTTCCATTCGGAAGTAAAAACACCTGTGCATCTCCTAAACTTCTCGAATTATTCCCAAGACGAGATAAGAATCGTTGCAGTCAGGTGACGCGTGACGTCGTAATTTGGAAAAAAGTTTTGTCGATCATTTTGAGAACCAAAAGAGATACTGCGGTTATTTTTTTTTAATTCGATGGTAAATTACCCGGACCTTCGATTGGGGTTATTTCCAACCCCCAAGGCCATCACAACTCAAAAAAACGTTTTGAGATAAAAAATTTGTTTTTCCATTCTCTCTAAAAATTGCAGACTAAAACAGACAATTTTTTTATCCCATTATAAATCTCTCTGGCTATCCTTGGGGGTCAAAATCTACCCCCCAACACATCACACGCTCCTAGAACCTCCCTCCCCCCTTCAAAATGAAGAAAATAAAACTTATCCTCTAAAAAGCACAAAATAATAGAAAAAATCACTGAAGATTTTTTACATTAAAATTACATGAATAATTCCGCCCCCATATTCTTGACAAAACCCCCGCCCCCCATACACAATTTCCCTCTCAAAATAAACCCCTAATTTCAATTAAAATATTAAAAGATGTTTTCCTCTATTTTTCATCTCTCGCAGCTATCTACACCGAAACAGGCGCCATCTTGCGGCTTAATTGCAACTGTATACTCCAGCCGCGATAACCGAGCAGTTGAGTGGGCGGTAGGCGCCACCCCTCGGCGCGATNGGGGGGGGGGGGGGAAAGGGGGGGGGGGGGGGGGGGGGGGGGGGGGGGGGGGGAATCAAGAGGTTGAGAAGGTTTAACCGAAGATCCGAGAGCCAGGTTTGTTATAACAATAATTATGTTAATTGGACGGCATTCCATTTCCATTACTCGAGTTTTGTTCGAACGCAGTACTATCAACATGCCCCCCTCCACCCATCAAAGTTATCCAGTGGAGAGGCGGTTTCTTAGCCCCCCTTACGGTCTGAAACTGAACTATGATGTATCAGCTGATTCCAGTCAATTTCTGCAAGTAATTGTGGAGTAATTAAATTAGGTTTCAGGGGGGGGAGGAATTTCAATTAATATTGATTAATTTTACTTTAATATAATCTTATTTTATTAAAATAAATTAATTTCAATTAAATTATTTTAATAATTATTTTAATAAAATTAATTAATCAAAATAATTTTATTTTTCAAGTCAAAGGAGAAGAGGAAATATACACGATTTTTCGTGATTTTTTTTTTGAATACTTAGTTTTCAATACTTGAAAGAAGTTGAATAGACTAAAAATTAGGGGAACCCGGGACAAAATAAAATAATTTTTCCATTCACGACCTCCGCGAACGGTTGCACGTATTTCCTTGTCCAAAAAACAATTAATTACATTTTCAACTGATTTCGTTCATTGTTCATCAAACAGAAAGTATTATGAACAAATTAATGTATGAATCAACTAATAAATGTAAACTATAACACTTTTGCACTAGCGCACATGTGCTGTGTTCATGTAAATATTGATAACAGTGATAACAGTAGAACACATGCTACAACCAGAAAAATGATTTATTTGATTCAAATACAGTTCTTTTTTCTCATTTTATTTTTAACGAAATCTGTTGGCCATCACCCGGGGGCCTTCAGCCAAGTATTTACATTTTATGTACGCGGAGAGAAATTTTTTAGAAAAATTCTAGTGCTGGCACGGGAAAAGAGGCACAAAGTGAGGGTCAGGAAAAAATTCCAGTGCCGGCACTAGAAACTTTATTGGGGAAAACGTGAATTTTTCCCCGTATTTCTGTGAAAATTTCACAGAAATCACCAGAAATTTTACCAGAAATACCAAGAAATTTCACCTTAATAGCACTAGAATTTTTCACAGCCGGTGGATTGTAATTTTTTCCAGTACACGTACTAGAATGTTTCAAGAAAATTTCTCTCTGTGTACCTAATAGTCGATACAAAAAGAAAAAGTCTGTTCATTTTTCTGGATGAGGATCGAGAAAAAAAAATTATTTGAATCAAATCATTTGATTCCAACAGATAAAAAATAATAAAATTGCGAATGAAAGAATTTTTTTTATAGAAAAATGAATAATTTCCTGAAACATAAAAAAAATCTTACCATGATTCAACTTCAGTGGTTAAATAAATACCTGATGGTCATAAGCCCTCAACAACTCCACGAATTGCCGTAAATTTAAAAAATTAATGTAACCGTGAATTTTTCAATTCAATATTACACATTCAGTTGAGGGGAGGGGGGGGGGGAAGAGGATGAAATTTTCTCATATACTCCCCCAAGGAGCCAGCACTGGGGGTATGTGTTCCAGTGCTCTAGCATTCCGGACGTGCGGTTTTCCACGTAGAGATGAAGAAGGTGCCCGACAACGTCAGGGTTGGACTGTACCTCAAGTAATCCTATATCAAGTCGGAGTAAGGAAAGAGAATCCCATGGTTCTACACCCCCCCACTAATTTGAATTCCGAATGAATTGAGTTCTAGGGGTGCCTCCAATCTCCGGGACAACGTGAATATTCTTAACTATTCCTTCAACACTCATTCAATTAATTCCATTACTATGTGACTTTAAATTGGATATTTTCGAAAATTACAAAATTTTGATTTGACAATTTGTGAAAAGTAAAAAAAAACTAGAAATTTAGAAAGATCATGTTCATATGAATTGAATGCGAAAAAAATTCTCCGATTTTTTCAAATTTTTGGGGGTTGTTTTCAACCCCCAAAACTAGCCCAATAGATTGTCCGAGAAATTGATCGCGTAATTAGAAGAAAAAATAATCCCCCTGACTCTCATAGGTATTTTGTTAATTTTTCTCGAGAAAATCAACAAAATATTTTCCCAAATTATAATGCCACATACTGAGAGACAAGAATAGCTCTGCCGAAATTAGTAATAATACATTAGTTTATTTAGTTTAATAATAAATTTGTTGTAGAATTATTTTGAAGATGGAATTCAATTTTTATTCTTGGGGGAGTTGGTCTTAATTCTTCATGAGAGTCAGATGTTAGATTTTGAAGTCGGGTTTCAATCTCAATCATGACCCACACAAAAAAAACCTAAACGTAAATTGCGGCTAAGAAGTCGTCTTTTACGCTTGAAGTTGAAGCGTAAATTACGCTCAAAGTCGCCGTAAATTACGATTACATAAACGTAATTCGCGACGATTATGAGCGTAATTTTCGCTTGCGAAATCGTAAATTACGACGATTATAGATTGTAATTTACAGCAATTATAAACGTAAATTACGTTTTCATAAACGTAATTTACGATTTCGCAATCGTAAATTACGCTCAAAATCGTCGTAAATTACAATGATTTTCTCGTATTTTTGATAAACGTAAAAGACGTTTTGCTTAGGCATAATTGGCTAAACATAAATTATGTTTCAATAAATGTAAAATACGCTTTGTTTAGGCGTAATTTACGTTTTTATTTTGACCGTTGAATACGCTTTTTTAAAGCCTAAAGTCTGATTTTCATGACGGAAAAAAAGCCACCAAACATCATATTGACGTTAAGTGTAAATTACGTTTATCAAAACGTAATTGACGTTTGACAAATTGTAGTTTACATTTAGGTTTTTCTGTGTGTCGTGCACTGAGCGAAAAAATTGGTTCTTCCGAAAAATTACATGCTCCCCTGAAGAGATCTTTTATCGTGTTGAATCAATTTACTTATGGACAAAAAATCAAATGATAATTTTCGTTATAGTAATTGTTCTCCTGAGACATTTCTATGTTTTTCGGGTACACACATTCGTCCAGCAGAGAATTATATAAAACTCCGGTTAGAATTCGTCTAGAGATATTTCTGGCGATCACGATAAAAATTTAATANGGGTAAACACATTCGTCTAGCAGAGAATTATATAAAACTCCGGTTGGAATTCTTCTAGAGATATTTCTGACGATCACGACAAAAATTTAATCATCGTGAAGGACATTAAATTTCCTCGTATCAAGTTGGTTAATTTCCCTCAAATAAATTTCTCCCGCTCGATCAAATATTCTCAGGTGATTCATTTCAGGAGATACAGGGCCTGTTTTTTAATTCGACGGTAAATTCCCCTATTTTCCCTCCTCAATGATAAAAAAAATCTCAATGATAAAAAAAATCATCAATAAATCCCTCCACAATTCTCAAAAACATCAATTTGTCTGATGTCAAAGAAAACATGAAGCACAACTGCAACTACTACTCTCAACGTACACTCGACCACGGGCCACAAGTAGCGGAGACCCGAGTTGTGTCAGACAAGTAGATCACCCCATTCTCCTTCGCTCTGCTCTTCCTACCCCCCCCCCTCACCTCAACCCCTCCTAAAATACCTCACTGCCGGCTTGACTGCCATAGACGAGACCACTTCAGCATCCCGAAGTGCTCGGCAATGTCTCGAATTAAAGCAGAACCAGTGATTCATAAAAATAAAATGAGAGAATAACAAAAAGAGAAAAACTTTTTCTCCCGCAAATGCAAAATCCCCCGAAAAAATATATCTCAAATATTTCAATGAATCGCGAGTGCGCATTCTGAATCAATTCTGTCTCTATTTTTCATCAGATTAATTTTAAAATTTTAGTGCAATTTCTTCTTTTTTACTCTTTATTTTAGGTTGTGAAAGAGAAAATAACTTGGCTATCTCTGAAGACGGAGTGGGGGACTCTTTAAAAGCCAACTGGGGGTGTAAGTAGTGGATGCTCCATTGAATGGGTGAGGGGTGGGGGGTGGTGGGGGCGGGGGTGGATTTGCTATGGGCAAGTCCCACCGCTGATTACGTACACCATAGTGAGACGAGACTACTTCAAAGACGAGTACACCGGTGTCTCAAATTAAAGAGGAACGAACTACTCGTCTTCTTTGGAGTGAACTCTCGTTCACTCGTCCAATCCCATCCTCAACATTTTTTCCTCAGTGTCCTTTTCTGAGGATGGAGGAG
>NW_021680378.1:1160351-1166721 GCF_001412515.2 Diachasma alloeum | reverse complement strand
GGGGGGGGGGGGGGGGGGGGGGAGGGACTGTGGGATAAGGGAGATGTGGAAGAATTCAAATTCGGGGATGATTGAGAAGAAAGATTCTGAATAACATCGCCTGAGCAGTTCTTTAGATTTTGCAATAAAACTTGTAAAAACGTTCGTTGTAAAACGTTCGTTTACTAGTAAACGAAAACTCGAAAATTGTAAACGAAAAATGGCACACAGTTCGGCACTCGCTGAACTTAACATCACTAACAAAAAATATAGTTCGGATACACGTGCGGGGTGTTTTAACTCTTCACGCTCGTTACCACCCCGGCGCACTTGTATCGAAATATACTATTTTTGTACAAATTTGATGATTCCTCTGCGAGAAACGGTGAGATTGATTTTTTGTCATCATAATTGATGCTACTTTGTATGATTAAGACTGGAGTGAAATTGCATCAAAATCGTGTGGGCGGTTTCGGAGTAATTCGAACATGAATTTTCGAAATTTGAAACTTTTCAAAGATTTTTCAATATATGTCAATTTTTTTCATTATTATTATTTTTTTCCATTCTGTTTTTTTGTTTTTTTTTATTAAGATAAGAAAATCAAACAAAAAAACTAAGAAAATTTGAGCCTAAGAAATTCAATGGAAAATATGTCAATAGAATAAGTCGTATAGAAAAATCTAATTCTAATGCATGAAGGAAAAGCAATTGGTCAGGAATCGAATTTTAATTCTATTTGAATTAATTGAATGACTAAAGGTGGTTAGGCGGCGTTAAAAAAATTGTTAAATTGGATTGGATTATTAAAATATAGTTAAAGTTCTGAACAATCCAATTTTTTCGAATTTTTTTTAGGCATGGAATCGATTTCTGGTAAAGTTCTGAGTATGAATAAATTTGGTACGATTCCGAACAAAGTATTTAGAAATAATTTAGAAATATTAAATGAATATTTATAAACATTAATAATTTATAATATATAAATTATTAATTTTTTATAAATAATTTATTATTTATTTATTTTCCTTCTATAAATAATTTATATAAATATTATATCGAATCGAAATACTATATCACATCGAAAATAAAAATTTGTCTGGGGCCGTGACTGTGACGTCATAATTCCGGAGAGGCTTTTTTTTTCAACTCGGTGGTTAATTTCACGGATTATTCAATGGGGCAATTTTCGACCCCCCGGGGAGGGGCTTGGAGACAGGCCCAGTCATTAATAGGGGGAATTAATTAAACTACTATCAAAAAAGTTGAAAAATTTTGGTTGAAATTTCCGGTACAGTTTTTGAAAAAATTTATCCACTTTTGGGTTTACACTGAGAAAAAAAAAACTTTTGCCATGTAAATTTACTAACTACAAGAAAATCCACACATTTCAAATGCAAATATTTATATACATTTACTTACGGCATGTAAATTTACTTGGCAGAAGTAATTTTTTTTCTCAGTGTACTGAAATTTTAGTGCCGGAATTGCTTGAAATTTCAGTGCCTTTTGGCCCTGAATATTCATGTTTTTATTGAAAATTCAAATACGTTGACGAATCTCGTCTCGATGTTGCACAAAAATATGAAATTTCATTGAATTTCCAGTAAAATCTGAAATTTCATCACTTTTACCCCTTAAATTGCACTCAATGTCACTCTCCTGAAAATGACTCTATAAACTAAATCGACTGTCCATGAAAATTTAATTTTTTTTCTAACAGTGAATTGAAAAAAAAAATTCCCAATAAAAGTCGGAGAAAAAAAAATGTTCATTGGTGAAATGACCTTGAAATTGTGATATAAATAGTCGACATTCGCAGATCCATTCCTCATCCAATTTCCCCCCTGCCCCACTCCCCGAAATTCTAATTTATTCCCCCGCGAAAACCCGATAAATTGCATTCAGAACTTTTAATTTGATTAGAACTAAAGTGGATGTGGCTCCATGTGGTCAGCCGCAATCAGTAGATAGAGCCAACTAAAGTGCGATAACCAGTTGATGGGTGGGGATACTGGATGTATCTACTGCTAGTCAGACAGATTGCGGTGCTGACGTGCTCTCTCGCGGTGATATCTTTCATCAAGAGAATTCACTCGATTCTTCCATCATTTCGAATGGGGTGAACTGGCCAATGGCTGAACTCGGACCAATACCTGGACGATTTCCACCGTTTATTGAATACCCGCGTACAAAAATTTCTGTCTTTCGAATATCTTCGACACTGAGAAAAAAAATTTCTAATATTTGACACATATTTTCTTGAGACAAGTAAATTTTCTTAAATTGCTTGATTCTCTCAGGCATCTCAACTCACATGACCCGAGAAAGGTCTCATGCTTTAAAATATTCTTGTACTCAAGTATGATTTTGTCGCAAATGAACTTACTTAAATCACGTAGAAGAATCGTCAATATTCTAGTCTTTAGTGTTTTCATTATTTTTTCATTATGCACTTCCAATATTGCAATATGTAAAATATTCATGACGTAACACGGAACGATAGTGATGAATGAAAATTTATTCGAGTTCCGTGAAGTGCACACATTCTGAGATTTAAGCCATTAAAAAAAATTGACTTCTTTCAAGAAAATATGTTTCAGATATTAGAAATTTTTATTCTCAGTGCAGAGATTCTTGGAAGGATCTCCGGAAGTTTATGTGAAAGATCGTCTTGGTGACCCAAAAAGATTCTTCAGAAAACCAAATCTTTCAGAGAAAACTTCAAAAGATCTCTGGAAGATAAATTTAAAATATCTTTGGGAGCCAATCTTTTAGATCTTTGAAAGTCATTTTTTAGAAGATCTTTGGAAGACAATTTTTTTGAAGATATTCGAGAGAAAATTTTTTTTTTCGGAAGACATTTTTTTTGAAAATCTTTGCGATCGCATCGTCAACATTTCAAGGGTCTAAAAATTGAGGGTCTAAAAACTTAGAATCAAATCTTTTTGACGAGAAAAGAAAACAAAAAAAGTCTCTCGAAAATTTTCAAAAAAAATTGTCTTCTGAAAAAAAATGTCTTGGAACTCTAATTCAATAAATTCAATTAATTACTCCTACAAGGTAGATGGTGAGGGCATACATACATTTGGAAACAATCCCGCACTCATTTATATCCTGACAGTCGATCAAAATTAGAGAATATAAAAATTATATAAACAATTACAATGCATCCAGACGGGAGCAAACAATTTGTTGATTTATTCTGGACTACTGAGGGGAAATGTAAGTGGGGACTTCATTTCATTTGAATTTAATGCTAAACGTGATTCATTTAGATAATTGTGTAATTAAGTTAATCGACTGTGTGGAGATGGTTCGATTGTCCTGGGAGGGAGTATCTTCTGGTAGTAAAATTCACGTCTCTCTGTTTCGGCAATGAAAACGGTAAATCGTGAGAGGAATTGAGAATAATTTTCGTGATTGAGTGAATTTTGTGGATCGAGATTAACAGAAATTAGAAGAAAAAATCTTAAGGTGAAAAATGAAAAAAATTCACCACAGGAATTAAATGTTAAGGACCTAAATAATTGAGCCATTAATCTGAGATATACCCCTGTACACATTTTGCTGACCAACAATCTCTATTTCCAACATCATATCTCACAGCAGTAGACCAGATTTAAACCCTCTACCCCTGAAACTTTCTGAATTATCGTCGTGAAAAGCTCTCTTTCATTGAAAATTATAACTCTGAAAACTAACAATGAGAAATTGATCAACTTCTTCATGTACTTTCGGATTATGATAGTATATATCAGTCGTGGAGGTGATTAAAAGTGATGGAAGAATTTTAGAAATATTTTCTTTTCGCGAAAAATCCAAATGAAAAATTCAAATGAAGAGGTGAAATTCCCTTCTCATAATATTCATAAAATGATTGTTTTTTTCTTTTAATTCAATGGTGAAATTCCAGGACCAGCTGTGGAAATAATGTTCAACTCTCAAATTCAGCGTCAACCCCTACGACAAAAAAATAAACCACTAATTTTATTCATTTTTTTGCTTTATTGTAATCGTCCAATTTTCACATTTTCTAATTTTGATTGGGAATTATGTGGAATGATGTGAAACGTAAAAATACAAGGTTTTGCGACAATGTCTATGTGTGAGCATGTCTACCGCCACCTTTTCAGTGATCAATTTTTAGAAAATTGAGTAATTAAGTGGCTAAAGCGATTCAAAAAAATCTGAAATTTTGTCAAATTATAGGTCTTAATGAGGACTCACTCTGTGCAAAATTTCAGTCCGGTCGATCTTATAGTTTTTGAGAAAAAGCGATTCCTTTTTAAATCGTTTTCCGCAAACATCTTCAAAACTAGTGGACCGATTTCGATTTTTTTTATTCCAAAATATTTGATTCGATGCCTTCTATCTCAATCAATTAAGACATATACACTCATTCATACAAAGTTTTCGAGATTTTGCTGTTTGCCTGTTTTTTAATAAAAAAACTTTGTAATCAGTCTAGCTTATGCAAAAATCGAGATATCAACTTGAAATTTGGATAGAAAATATGTATACCCGTTCATACGAAGTCTTCGAAACATTGGAATTTTGATAGCACCCATGAAGATGGCAGTAAACATCTGAAATTTTTGCTGCTAGTTAGTGTTGTAAAGCTTCAAACTTTTGCGATATTTCATACCATTCGGAAGCCCGCCACCAATGTACTGATGGCAAAATGAAAAATAAGACATGACTCAGTGACATGCTGACTGTCATAGGGCGCGCTGTCATTTGCTCGCTGTTCCCTGTTTGTTTATATTGTTTCCATTCTGTCACGAGTTCAATTCTCCTCATGAGGAACCTAAAAAGGGTTGAAATACGGTAGAATGACCGCAGAAAATGGTGAACAAGTGGTGGATGAAAGAAAATTGTCTGGACAATATTCGTTCGATCACTAAAAGCCGCACATTTTCCACGACGCTGAGGCATCTCCCGTTACGGTGGAAATTCGACGCCAGAGTGAAGGAAAATACGTCGCATCCCTCGGCATACATTCCCACCCCTTTCCCCTTCCCCCTATCATCCCTGACTGTTCATTCTTCCCTCTCCCCCTCGAAAACGTTCGCCAATGCCTTCCATTCCCTCTCGTCTCAATATCCGAGATCGAAAAATCCTTTCACGGATATATATACCACCCTGGTGTCATGCCAAAGTCAACAGCCAGTGGGAAATTTTTTTTTTCATATATCCTAGCTCACTGCTCGATCTCTCTCTCTCTCTCTCTCTCTCTCTCTCTCTCTCTCTCTNCTCTCTCTCTCTCTCTCTCTCTCTCTCTCTCTCTCTCTCTCTCTCTCTCTCTCTCTCTCTCTCTCTCTCTCTCTTTCTTCGGCTTCTGATACGTCACGTGTATTTTCTAATCCGAAATTTTTCATATTTTCTGCACTTTTCTTCGTAAAATATTTTTGTGGGAATTTGGCAAAGGATAGATGGGTCTTGTAACCTATAACACTCGCAATTAATATATATCGAATTAGATTTATTCACAGCAAACGTAACTTTAGTGTACACCATGAGAGCAGAGAGTCTCCACTGAGAGAAAAACGACAAAGTTCTCAAACAAGTCTTACTTGTGCCAAGAAAATAGTTTTTTGAAAATGATCAAACAAGGATTTTCTTGTGCCAAACATGCAGAGAGAGCGCCGGAATGAGAAATTTTTGTCGCAAAAATAGATTTGGTAGTTCAAAAAAAATTGCATTCTCTGTACACGCAAGAAATGTCACTTCTAGTACTACTCCTAAATGATACAATAATAATGATATGATAGCAATCTTGTAATTTAGGGATAAAATATTAGTTGATAAATTTTCCTCTATATGAGATATTTTCATCCTGAAAAGGCACCGTCTGGTGTGAATTATCCGCCACTTGAGCCAAATATTTCGTTGCTATCGAAAGCAGAACAATTATTCATGGTTGAGACTTTCAAATTTGAACCAAATTCTTTTTTGGTAATTTTCAACTGGGGATTTTGTTGGCCCAAACAAGACTTGTTTGACAACGTGTTTGTTTTTCTCTCAGTACACGATTACCATTCGTATAGTTAAATTTGTCACGATTTTCGAGGCAATTTTCATCCAACTTTTTTCCCTCTGTATTTTTTTGTATTCAAAAAAATCATGAAGACTTTGACAACCGTATCCCAATTAATCAATGAAACATTGTTTAATAGCAGAAAAAATACGGGAGAATTATTCATGGGGTGGAATGAGAACGATGGCGGGTATATTTTAATCAGGCATAAACGTGCAAGCCCCATTTTGCCTAGCTCTATATGCGACATAACTTTTAACACCCCAATAAAAAGAATAAAACGTGAAAATGAAAATCGTTGCGGGTGAACGACTAAAGGGGCATTTCTCTTGTCGGCGAGAGGAGCAGTGG
>NW_021680378.1:1158156-1160298 GCF_001412515.2 Diachasma alloeum | reverse complement strand
GGGGGGGGGGGGGGGGGGGGGGGGTGAGAATAGGAATAAAAGGGGCAATGACGCTGAACCGTGTTATCGGGTGTATACTGAATCATGGTGGACATGTGACACCAATTTTTTTCCCTCATTGTGACTCATGAGAGACATATTAATATTCAAACTGCAAAATTTTTGTTGAATTTCAATAAAAAATAAAAGATAAAATGATACTTGATTATTCGAAAATTTACTAGGTAATTCAAGTAATAATAATAATGATATGGAGAATATTTCGCGGTGGAAAAAATAATTTTTTCATCATGATGTGTGAAAAAATAATCTAAATTTAAAAAAAATTTGAATTTCATTAAAAAATAACGCGTGTTTAAAAGCAAAAAGTCATATATGCCAAAAATGGCCTTTTCCGACAAAAGGTCGTATCCGCCAGCATATACGACCTTTTGCTTTTAGGAAACCGATCAAAGTGAACTCAAAAAATTAAAATACCTCGAGTTTAGTTATCAGTGCAGAAACGACCTTTTACTTTTGATGAAGTTAGAAAGATGTCTCACCTAAAACGAAAAGGTCGTATATCCAATTTTATATTTTGTTTACAGTTTGATATTTCAATCTTTATGAAAAAGTTTCCTCCAATTTTACTCATTTCTCATTACAGAAATTAGAATATCCTCCGAGTCATTGAGAGAATGAGGAATATAATTTCTTTATGCGTCGAATGATCATGCGCCCATGAATTCACGATTGTTAATTATCATAATCTGAAGAAGTTTCAAATTCCCTCGAAACATGGTTCAGAATACACAGATAGAAAACGTGGATTGGCTTTAGAAAAATGTTTCTAAATTTTAGAAACTGCGGTTTCTAACCTTCAGTTTTCTAAAATCTAGAACTTTTCTCTAAGTTTTAGAAAAAAATAGTTTAAAATTAATCCCCATTTTGATCATTAATTTTAAACGATTTTTTTCTAGCTCCGTTACTAAATAGACTTGGTTTAGAAAAAAATATTTTCTAAAATCTAGAGAATTTCTTTCATTTTTGGAGGGAGCATTTTGCAGAGAGGGGGAGGAGGGGTTGTGAATTGAGAACTGACAACCAAAAACAAGAGTCGGTGAGTTTTTCCAAAATATCTCCGAAACTAAGGGAGGTAGCGAAAATTTTCGGGAGGCGAGATGGTGGCAGGGGGGTATGGTGCATTGAGAATTCACAACCAGAAAAAATGAGTCCGCGACTTTTTTAAAAATATCTCCAAAACTAAGGGAGATAGTGAATTTTTACTGAAAATTTGGGGAAGAGGGAGGTTTTATTGAATTCTCGATATACAACCCTCACCCTTCCGCAATTTTTCAGTAAAAATTCCCTGTCTCTTAGTTTCGGAAATATCTTTGAAAAACTCACCGATTCAATTTTTTTGATTGTGAATTCTCAATGCACACCTCTCACCCCCCAAATTTTCAGTAAGAACTCGCTATCTCCCTTAGTTTTGGAGACATTTTTGAAAACCTCACCGACTCAATTTTTTTGGTTGTGAATTCTAAATTTAGAACTCCCCCTCCCCCTCTTTGCAAAAAGCCCTCTCCTCACATCTGAAATTCCCGATATTTGGGCACCCCTCCCTATGTATGGGGCACTTACGCCCTTTAAATACCTCGGCCGCAATTTTTGAGTTCAATCTTTCGGAAGAGAACTTCTTTTTTTTCTCCACGACACTGTCACTAATGCTTAGCAAATTGCAGCGCCACGCCACCCTGCACGGAGAGAAATTTTTGATAAAAATTATCCTACCGTTCTCTAAAAGGGGATCATGAGTCATCGTTTCCTCATTTCTATCCCGAAATTTAGTAAAAATTAATATATGATGATCAAATGTTATTCTATGTTTGAGAAATTTTATCCTGATAAAAATAACAATTGCCCATCCTGCGCCCTTCATCCCAAATTCTTCCTATTCTCATGTCCCTCTCCTCCATTGCTCCCTGGTGATCGTGCTCTCCACTCCCCTCACATCTTAAATTTTACGACCACCGATGAAAATACTGGGTTGAGGATAAGGTGTACAAGGTGGCTTTGCCGAGTGTTTTACGAGCATCTACGTACTTGCCCGAGCATAAAAGTCCGCCCTTTACCCTTCATCGATGAGCGGGGGGGGGGGGG
>NW_021680378.1:1153254-1158096 GCF_001412515.2 Diachasma alloeum | reverse complement strand
GGGGGGAGGAGGAGGAGGAGAAGGAGGAGGAGGAGGAGGAGGAGGATGTACTGGCAGGCGTCTCCCAGACGGTTATGTGACTTTTGTGTAAAGTTACCAGAGCTTTCTATTTCCCTCTCCAGCCCTCCCTCCCTCCCACTGCAACTCCTCGGCCAGTTCCCACTATCGATCTTCAATTCAAACTGACTTTGCGTGTCTGACTACTGAGGGGATTTAGCCACTGCGCATATGTTTCATATGTAGTACTCAAGGAGAGCTTTAAAAGTCCGGGTGAATAGGGCTCTGTTGAATTCAAGAGCGATGGGTGGTACATGGAATAATAAGAGATGGAAAATTTGTTGGGGGTGTTGATAGGAACTGTGAGATTAATTTGAATTTTTTAGGGGGGGGGGATGCATAATGACCCCAGTGGATGATCCGGAAAATTTACCATCAAATTAAAAAAAAACTCTGAATCTCCTTCAGTTCTCGAGATAATCAAACAAAATTTTACCGAATTATGAAGTCACGTGTCTTTTTTTAAAATTTGATTGGTCATCAAATTGTTGGTGATGATTACTAGATTATTGATGGCTTTTATTAATTTGGAATGTTTAATGAAGTCAACTGCATCAAATTAAATTTCTTAGTTGATATAAACTTTTTTAAATTGATATAAAAGTAATGATTTAACGTGTCTGATCAGTAAGAGAATTTAATCACTGTGCATATGTTTCATATGTAGTTCTCAAGGAGAGCTTTAAAAGTCCGGGTGAATAGGGCTCTGTTGAATTCAGGAGTGATGGGTGGTACATGGAATAGTAAGAGATGGAAAATTTGTTGGGGGTGTTGATATGAATTGTGAGATTAATTTGAATATTTTTAGGGGGGAGTGGGGGGAGGGGTGCGTAATGACCGCAGTGAATGATTCGGAAAATTTACCATGAAATTAAAAAAAACTCTGAATCTCCTTCAGTTCTCGAGATAATAAAAAAAAAAATCTCGCATTATGAAGTCACGTATCTTTTTTTAAATTTGATTCGTCACCAAATTGTTGGTGATGATTACTAAATTATCGACAGCTTTTATTGATTTGTAATGTTTAAGAGTCAACTGCGTCAATTCATTTTCTCAGTTGATATAAACTTTTTTTAGATTGATATAAATTAATTGATTGAAAATTAATTTGATTAATATAAATTAATCCAAAAAAAATTCCCGAATTGTGACGTGACATGTCTTTTTTTCAAATCTGATTTATCATCAAATTATTGGTGATGATTACTAAATTATAAACGGCTTCTATTGATTTGCAATGTTTAATCGAGACAACTGCCTCAATTTTTTTGTGCAGACTAATAAAAATCCTAACAATATCAATCCAAAAAATGATAGAAAAAAGTATTCATATAAATTCCAATATTATCACTCACCGATTGTGCCCCATGCTCCCCTTCCGCAAAACTCACAACTGTCTTTACCGTATCGATTATTTAATCCCGCTCGTATGAGGGCGTTTAATTAATTATTAAAGCTAGAAGAGAAAGGAAATTTTTCCATGAATTTTAGAAACTGTCAACCGAGTGCAACAGGTTAACGACAGCCATTTACAAACGTCCGTGTATACCCCTCACCATTCTCTTCACCATGGAATTGTTTAAATGTTGTAGGTTAAAGAAGAGTCGCCATTTTTAACCCCTCACTCACCAAATCAACGCGCAACAGGTGACCGTCTGACGCTAACCCTATACGTATCCCTTGACCTTGTCGTTAGATTCTTTCTTCAGGCGCTTTTGGGGAGTTTCGGGTTGCCCTCTGGCGGTGGCGTCACCAGTACACTACTGCGGAGAGTTATAACCTAAAAAGGAAACTAGGCGCGTGGAAATGATGGATACAAAAAAGAATTTCAAAATTATTTTGTGGTAATTAAAAACTCAGCGATAAAATCATGAAAAAAGAAACGCACGGAAAATGTTGGTTTCATCATTTTGCAAATATATCAGAAACTGTTAGGTTTAGAAAAAAATATCTCAGAACCTTTTTTATAGCTTGTGAAATTCTCCACAAAACATATCTTGAGACTTTTTTTGATAAATTTCGTAGTTTGAGAGATATTGACCAAATAACCGGCAAGAACAATTTCATTGTTTAAAGAAAACGAACAAGAAAATTATTTCCATCTATTTGTCAACCAATTTACGTCAGCATTCATGCATTTTATGACAATTATAATTCTAACAATCAAGTGAAACGGTTCGTAAACAAGAGACAAGAGAATAAAGTCGAAAAATAGTGCAAAAAGTTCTGCAATTCAGTCTCTACCCCCAATCCGCCTTGTTTTTTAATTACTATTTTTATTATTCGAAGCAACAGGTAAATTCCATTCTCCATTTTGTCATAATGCAGAAAAGAGCGTGAAATAACAGTCATTCGAAAAGAATACTTCGTTTATGTTCGGAAAAATTTTGTTTGCTGAAGTTGGAAAATTACCCCGTGATCGATCGCTACCAGGGAAGGGCACTCTGACGTAATCGTACGGTCAACTTCTATATTCGAAGTAGTGGGGGAATGAAATTAGCTCGCAACAGGTAGCTGTCTATCAAACGGATGGAAAATTTAAATAATTTAACAATTTCTTTTCAATTTGTTTCAATAACAAATTTCATTTTTCATTTTTTTCCTCAAGAATTTGGCTATTCAATTTTTTTTTGTTGAATAAAAAATATTCCATTGAAATTATTCAAAATGCATGTTAAAATAAATAGTATCATAAAATAGACATTGTATACAAAACGAAAATTTATTTGTAATTTATCTGAAGTTTTTAATTTTTTTATTACCTCAAAATAAATGAATGTTTATTTTGCAATTGCATCATCCTAAAAAATATCAAAAAAATAAATAAATGAGAATCATCGGGGGATGATTTTCCCTAGTATTTTGAATATATATTTTACGTGTTAAAAATAAAAATCGTGGGATCAAGTTTTCGGTAAATAAAACTTTGGACTACACTTTAGCGGGCACCCTATTCTGTCAGCACACTGAACCGTTGTTCGATATTGCAAGAACGGTTATATCCTTTCCCCACTATGTCCCTCCCCCACCTGAAGACAAGATGGCCGACAGTGGGTGCCTGTAGAGATGTCACGA
This sequence comes from Diachasma alloeum, assembly GCF_001412515.2. Classification (NCBI taxonomy): domain Eukaryota; kingdom Metazoa; phylum Arthropoda; class Insecta; order Hymenoptera; family Braconidae; genus Diachasma; species Diachasma alloeum. The sequence goes on along the minus strand of NW_021680378.1, from coordinate 1,154,964 downwards.
AATGGCGCTTGCGCAGTTGAATTGCACTTCTCCTCCTGGCATTTTCACTGTACAATTATATTGCCAAGGCTCCTCATTCAACGTTTATTGATGAAATGAAGGAGAAAATGTAGATGAAGTGAACATCCCACGCTACTCCGTGAATATCATATTTCCAATTTAAATTTGTTAACCACTGTGACTGTTTATTCGACGGACGGAGCGCCGGATGACGTTCAACTTCTTTTAATTGTTAAATTATCTCGGTAATTATGGATTTTTCGGGAAAATGTCGAAGTACGGTTTTCGTTGAAAATTTTATGAGTTGCAAAAAAGGTCTTCTGGTGTTTCACTCTATCGTAATTTGTTCTCGAGATTTTTCAAGACTAAAAAAAAACAATTTTTTTATCGATTGTTAGCAACAAAATTGTAGTTATTCCGGTAATTATTGCTTCGTCGACAAAAGTAGATAAATATTTTTTATTGGAAATTTCCTCAGCTATAAAAAATTTTATTGATGTTTTCTTTTACAGTAACTTGTTCTAAACATTTTTCAAGACTAAACAAGTTATTTTTTTATCGATTAATAGCACTAAAATTGTATTTGATTCGGTGATTATTGCTTTTGGGTTAAAAAGTGAATAAATATTTTCTATTAGAAATTTCCTTATATAAAAGACGTTTATTGATGTTTTTATTATAGTAACTTGTTCTTGCGGTTTTTCAAGACTAAAACAACAAAGTCGCATTTATTCCAGTAATTATTGCTTTATCGGTAAAACTGAATAAATATTTTCTACTGGTTAAAAAAAATATTTTTTTTATCGATTATGAGCAATAAAACGGTATTTACTCCGACAATTATTGTTTTTTGGGTAAAAAGTGAACGAATATTTTTGATTAGAAATAAAAAAGCTATAAAAAAAGAGGATTAGTGTTTTTTACATAGTAAGTTGTTCTCTATATTTTTAAAACTAGAAAAAAAAATTTGGTTTACAATCCAAGAAAATTGTTTAAATTTTTTTACGTTGTACTCCCCCCCGCCAGACAATTTGAGTAAAAAAATAAATTCTCCAAAGGCGGAAACGATTTTCACTAGATTTTCGGGAAGCGAGGGGGGGACGACTAGTGTACTCCACTTGTTGGTGAGACATTGGTGGTAGGGGTTTCGGTTATGGATGGTAGGTTGGGGGCTGAGCAACAGATGCCCTCCGGGCTCGAATCCGGGCCAGTTTGAGGGGGATTGCACTGAAGAGTTACCTACTCGCTCGAGCGAATATTCGTACTAGTGTTCCTTTCAAATTTCGTTTAGCTGAGATGCAGTACTATTTACTTTACAAACCCCATGTTTCCTCTTGCACTTCTACCGCTCCGATAAAAATTTTAAAAAAATCTCTAAATTCATGGAGTCTTGTAAATAGCGTGCTTTTGATTTTTTGAGAGGGTAGGGGCAGCGAATTAAAAACATCCTCATTTCGTAGCCCGGAGAATTTTATCATCAGATTAAAAAAAAAACCATCTCCATATCTCTTCAACGTCTCGAGTTATTCCGAAAACAAAAACTCTCAATTATGGGCACGGGACGTGTGACGTCATAATTTGGGAAAATATTTCCGCGCATATCTCGAGAACTAAAAGACTTACGGATGTCGTCTTTTTTTAATTTGATGGTAAATCTTCTGGAGCATTGTTGGCGTTGTCATGGAACCCCGTTCATCTCAACCATCACCC
>NW_021680378.1:1146757-1152504 GCF_001412515.2 Diachasma alloeum | reverse complement strand
CTCAACCCACAATTTTAATTTTTTGAGATAAGACAACGGATTAAAAATATCCTTTGATAGCCCGGAAAATTTACCATCAGATTAAAAAAAAGACGACCTCCATATTTCCTCAACCTCTCGAGTTATTCCGAAAACAAAAACTCTGAATTGTGGTCACGTGACATATGACGTCATAAATTGGGAAAATATTTTCGCACATATCTCGCGAACTAAAAGACTTCCGGAGGTCGTCTTTTTTTTTTATTGATAGTAAATCTTCCGCAGCATGATTGGCGTCATCATGGACCCCCGTTCAACTCACGAATCACCCTCCCCCCCCTCACCCGCCATTGTGAATTTCTCCTGAAAAATCCCGTTGCCTCAATCCCTCAATGATTTAACCCTTCCAAGCAACGAAAAATAGTACAAATACATCTGCTCAAAATGGCTACCGTGGAACCGTCCCCCCACCTCCTCCCCTTCATGGAAGAGGCCATTTTATTTGTCCTTTACTCCTGCAAATGGAGGACATATTGTATTGCGAGCCAATTGTGCGAAGATATGAAAATAGGCTACAAAAAAATGGAAAAAGGTCGATGAATGGAGGGGGCCCGGGAGGGGAAGGGAGAAAGTGGGGAGAAGATTCGAGCGCCAGCACATAAAGTAGGTCAGTAACACTTGCCTGTGCGTCCCTGGGCTCCCCCTCTCCAGACGACTGTGCACTGGCGTTTCTCGTTTACGCATGTACTGTTATTAAATCCCGACAATTTTCTCGAAATTATCCTCTCCTGGTATTTTTGCAAATGATTAATTAAGAAATAATTTCGAGATTATTAAAATTTGCGGATAAAGGGGGAAGGGGAATTTCACCGGTAGATGTCACTCTAACGAATTCTTGAGGGGAAAAAATTCTGGGAATTATGTCCGATGGAGTGGGAGAAATGAGTGCAGCGGGTCTGGTTATTCTCAGGGATATTGTGGCCATAAACGGGAAAAAGTGGGAGGGAAAATGTGCGGGTGAACATGTAATTTCAGGGTGAGAGATTTTTATCGGAGGGTATTTGATACACCTAATGGAGAAATTGAATTTTTCGAGGGAACAAGAGATTGCTCAGGGATTTCAAATGTACAAATGGTTTTTCTTAAAAAAAAAAAAAAGTCTTCCAAAAAGAAATTCCACTTTCCTTTCATGTAGAATCGACTTTTCTTGCGAAAAACAATATTTTCCGTAGAAAAAATTATGTCCGAACCGAAAAGAAGACTTCTCTCTTGAAAAATCATTTTTCAGGTGGAAATATTCTTTTTTTTCACGTTGACATCTCTTCGAAATTCTTTGATTCCGGAATTTAGGAGGACACAAGCACCTCTGAAACTTTTTTTATGACCACAGACGAGTGGTGAGAGTGCTCTGCGGAGGGATGGGAGAATGGTTCAAAGTTTCGCACACCAGTAGGACCGGGGACTTTGGTGCGCGGCGCTGCAATCAATACGTAGTTCACTCTCGTGTTGAGGTTAGCCCCCCTCCCCTTCCCCTCTTTCCTCCACAAACCCCCTTTTTATATCCTCCAGTCAACCCCTTTTCACTGGCAACTGGGGCGATGATACGCGCACCCGTCGGAAACGGTCATTCCGGACGTTGGTGCTTTGATGTGATGATTATCACTTAACGCATAACTTAATTTTCGAATCAATAAACATGTAATGTGACGTACAACAGTTTGATGATCATTCCCCCTTTCAAATGGGGTGGAAAATATTGTCACTGGGCAAACGCATTTCCATTGTCATTTTTGAGAATGGAAATTTGCGAAACGAATTGGAAATTTTTGCATTTTTTATTTTAGGAGGGAGGGGAGAGATTAAATGTGGGGGCGGGGTGATAAATTATCCCCTTGGATGGTCCTGAAGCTTTACCACTGAATTGAAAAAAAAGATTTCTCTCTCTCTTCATTTTTATTGATTTAAATGAGAATTCTCAATTTTTTCATTTTTGTGCAATTTCAGCATTTTTTATGTTAGGCGGGGGGGGGGTGATAAAAGACCCCGTCGGACGGTCCGGAAGGTTTACCATTGAATTAAAAAAAGTCTCTTCATCTCTTCTTTTTTTCATCAATTTAAGTGAAAATTCTCAATTTTTTCATTTTTTCATTTCATTGTGAAACTTTAAACTTTTTATTTCAGAGGGGGGGGGGATTAAATGCGAAGGGATGAGGTGATAAAAGACCCCATTGGACGGTCCGGAAGATTTACCATTGAATTAAACACATCTCTTTATCTCTTCCTTATTTTTATTAATTTAAATGAGAATTCTCAATTTTTTCAATTTTTCATTTTTATGAAATTTCTAAATTTTATATTTTAGGAGGGGGGGGGGGGATTGAATGCGGGGGATGGGGTGATAAATCCCATTGGATGGTCCGAAAGATTTAGCATTGAATTAAAAAAAAAGATCTCTTCTAGGGTTCGAAATAATCAACAAAATATTTTACCAAATTAAGATTTTTCATTTTCGGAATAACTCGAGAAGTTGAAGAGATAAAAAGGTTGTCATTTGTTAACATTGATGGTAAATTTCTCTGGCTGTCGAATGACACAAACCGCGTAACTGAACTATTTATTTTTTATTTGCCGGAGAATTCGTATTTTTTTTACTTTTTTATTTTTGTGAAAAATGAAGCTGAAAGACACAGACAATACAAGAACATTTTCGTACTTTAGAAAAATGGTATAGACCAGTCGTGAGATATTACCGTCTGTGTACACAGTTATAGCGTTTCTTTTTTTTTTGGGAAATGGAGTGAGGCTTGGGTTTGAGGCTCGTAGCGTCGATTTTGTGACGATAAATTTACAGAGTCCATAAAACTGTAGTGGGAGCTTGCGCTGAACCCACAGATCTCTGTGTACTGTATTGCTTGCACAACATTCTCGTTTCGCTCCCACCTCGGCCCTCTCGCCCCTCCCCCTCACCACTCAACGTTTTTCGGTCGTGGTTGGATTTTTATCTTTGCGTTTCATGAAGTCTTTGAGGTGCAGTGCCAAATTTATTATTTCTCTCTTATTAAAAAGGGAGACGAAAATAATAAAAAAATGATAACAAATACAAATGAAAAATCGTCGAATATTTAAACTATATTAATTATCAAATAGATTATAATTATAAAATACGGAGTAAAACTACACTGTTAGAAAAATAAATAAATTTCATGGACAGTTGACTACCAATTTTCAGGACAGTGAAACTGAATGTGATTTAGGGGAAAAAATCATAAAATTTCAGGTTTCACTGAAAATTCAGTAAAATTACAGAATTTTAAACGGCATAAAGATGAGAATTCTTTAATTTATTTGAATTTTTTTGAATTTTCAGTGAAACGTGAAATTTCATGATTTTTTCTCCCTAAATCGCATTCAGTGTTACTATTCTGAAAATTCAAGAATATATTTACTAGATTTTCTCTTTTTCTATTCATTTTCCGGAAAAAATGGACCGGAAATTTACACTCTAAAAAAAAGTTACTACTCACCAGTACTGAATTCTACTTGGGAGAAGTTTTCTTGTGAAAAGTTGGGAAACTACTTGTCCCAAGTACTTTTCATGTCCTTGGGTGAAGTACAATATTTGCTAAGCAAGTAGGAAAAGTACTAGGAGGAAGTACTTTTATTACTTCCTGTCAGCATTTTTCTTACATCTCACAAGTACTTTTAATGCTTGGAGCAACTAATTTTTCTACTTCTCGCGAGTACTCTTATGACTTGATTCCAGTACTTTTGGTTGGTTATTTTGTTGGGGAATTTCATATAATTAATTATCATTCTCATTATCGTTCTCATTATCATTATCATTATCATTCTCAGATGACAATGACCAAATTTCATCGAGGGGAGGTTACGATGAGTTTAAAAATCGCGAGATATTGCAGTAAGATTTATCACACATTGATGATTGATTATTTATATATGTTGAAAGACGAAGAATAAGTGGGAAAAAAAACGATTATTTATTGTTTATTTGCCCCCAAGACCTTGAAAATGAAGAAAAATAGCACAGTGTACTCAATTTTTGAGCTACAGGGGTTTCCTTTTGTAAATTTTTCAAAAGATGTCTAGAATAACGGTTACGAGCTACTTTTTTTCAAAATTCGACTTCTAAATAGGCAATTTCATTCTTTGTCGCATAATGAAATTGCAATTTTCACACAAGATAGCTCAAAAGATTAATACTTCAATTTTTTTGTTCAATATAAAATATAACAATTATTTTGAGAATCATTTTGCTGGCTATTTCGCATGAATATTACCTTTTTTGTTATTAAAAAAAAGGACTATTTGGAAATTAAATTTGGAAAACTTAATTGGTAATTGTTATTCTACACATCTTTTGAAAAATTTTGAAAAAAAAATCTCTGTAGCTCGAGAATTTATTACACTGGACTGTAGTCCAGTACATTTCAATTTTCAAGCATTTGAGGGGCAAACGAACAATAAACAGTAATTTTATTTGCATTAATTCTTCGTTTTTCAACGATCTCCATTGTATGATGAATCTTACTGTAATATTCCGCGAAAATCCATTGGTACTGGATTTGAGTACTATTACTACTTGTCTCAAGTATTTTTTCTACTTTTGAGAAGTACAGCTCGGTACTCAGTCCAAGTACTTTCAGTACTGATGGTGAGTACAGTTGGTACTTGTCACCAGTGCTAATTGTACTTGGAGCATAAAACTTGTATTCAGTCGATTTTCGACTTGGACCAAGTAAAAAAATTAGCTTTTCTCCAGAAACGCCTCGGTTGACTGAATACAAGTAGTTTTCCTACTTATCAGAAGTAATCTTTTTTTAGAGTGTACAGTTCTGATTGATTTTTCCATAAAATTCTGAATTTTCAATAAGATTTATTGAAATTCCAGTGGAACTTGAACACGATAAAAATTTCTGGAATTTGGCACGGAAAATTCAGACAAGAATTCTTCCCATCCAAATTTGAGCCAAAAAAATTCCACTATTCGACTGTTATTTTATATAGTCAACACGGTATTCAACTGATAATTTTTGATAATTCAACTGGTAATTTTTCATGTTGATATATATGTGAAAAACAAAAGATTTCCCGGTCGAGTGAGCCCCTCATCGGAACTGACAAATGGATTGTCTCTCATAGTGCGATTCTCTTGGCGGCAATTCGAATCAAAAAATTCTCTCGTGCTTTGCACTTGTGATTTTTTAACCTAAAAAACTTGACTCCTTCGTTTGTTTGCAACGAACCAATCGGGAAATCCCTGATAATTTTGACGCTCTCCTGGTATTACATACGAAAATGTTCAACAGTGCAAAAAAAATGTTAAAATTTTGGAATAAAATCGGTTGTCAGTCTGCCTTCCTTCCCCGCCCCCCTTTGCCAAGCCTATATTTTAAAAAAAACAATCGATTTTATTAAAAAATCCGTGCAAACGCGCGCAATAACAATAATCTCGCTAACGAGACAGCCAATTACCCTTCCATATCACCAATCATATTGACATTGTATTTTTTTATTTATCAGTTGACTACATGTATGGGAAAAAAAGGATTTGTACCAGAGCGAGGGGAGGGCGGGCCTGAATCGCCGAGTGAGACGAGTGTCATTGTATGTAGGTAATCCCGTAGACTTAGCGAAGGGATTAACGAGGCAGTAATTGGCACTGGCACTGAAGGTAGAAAACGAGGGAGACTGTTATATCATGAACACCAGGGGTCGGAATAGTCCGGGAGAATGTGGGGCGGGGGCGG
>NW_021680378.1:1053944-1146021 GCF_001412515.2 Diachasma alloeum | reverse complement strand
AGGGAGAGGAGAGAGAGGGGGGTCAATAACCCTTTATTCAAAGCCCAACGAAAATCTCTCGGTTGAGGGTGGGCCTTATAAGTGAAACCCCCTGGAGTCCGTTTAACCTGCATTAGATGGGGGCAAAATGGCATGCAGTTGCCTCGCCATTACCACTCGCTGTGCTCACCTCCAGCAATTTCCCGCTGATTGAGAATATTCAAGTATTTTTTACAGTCTGGTACGGACCACACTATAGATTCAACCATTTTTAATCAACACATTTGTCAATTGAATTGCGTGAGAAAAACAAATAAATAAATGATAATTAAATAATTAGGGGAGAGTTAGAAAATGGGACGTTTCGTGACCTTCTCTAATTTTTAATATTTTCAATCATAAATGAAGACATTGACAATTGGAAAAAATCTCAATACGTCCCATTTTTATAATAATAATTAATAATTATAATTAATAATTATTTAATGATGTGGCTGTAGTGACCACGCGGGGAGTGTGTGGCTCCGGCGGTCATCCAAGCTAAACAGCGTTCAGCCTGCCCAGTACTTGGATGGGTGTCCGCTTAGGCACACCTAACTGTGTGGGACTACAGTCGCTAGGCACGAATGTAGAGAACGACTGTGCCCATTGAGTAATGTGACCAATGGACACAGTGAAATCCCTGCATTAGCCTCCGGCTGCACGACTGAGGTTTTCCGTGGTTTCCCCGGCAGTCCAATCCCAAATGGGGTGCAGTTGGGGATAAAGTAAGTCGCCCCATGGTAACGCAGATAGGGAAGGGAACAAAATGTAAAAACCCGAGAGGGTATACATATGGAACCAAAAATAAAAAAATTATTTAATGATAATTTAATAATAATGAAATTGTTTCAGAAAAATCATGAGTATTCAGTGTCATTCAAGTTACATTTTGGACAGAATTATAATTTTTTTAACATTCGTTCTTTTCCTTATAAATAGATAACTGAGATTGTTTTAACTTTTGGAAACCTTATGTTTTGCTTGCGAATGAAAGCTTTGTAATCGTTCAAATTTAAATTTTGGAGTTTTTGAGTTATATCGACTCAGTACGATCCAAAAAGTCCAAAAATGCAATTTTTAGATCTCATTGTTGAACGCTATCGATCGCCAGTAATTAAAATTCTATTCATCGTTTAGTTTTTAAATTTCCGAATTTTTTCGGAAATCGGTTGTCCCACGGTAACTAAAACAAATGTTCTGGATACATTGAGCGATGACTTAAAGAATTTGATTGGATGTCCTTTTGACCGAGTTCGAAGATGAAGGCGATAGCAATAATCATTGGTTTGATTTATTTGAAAATTTGCAAAAATTTTGTATTTTTTGAAAATCAGAATTCCAGGGATGTCTTTGAATATGCTTCAAATGAATTCAATCATGGCTTAAAATGGTTCTTTTAATGCCATTAAGTCGAAGTTAAAATATGATTATGATAGCTATATTGGTTGATTTGATTTTTATGATGATTGTTGAAAATTTCGAATTTTTCACGAATTTCCCTGAAACTGAGCTTTTTGATGGTTTCTTCAAAGGTGATGTTTCAAATTCATTCAAATATGTGTAGATAAATTTTTCTATTAACATTTATCGAAGGGCAGAGGGGAGAGATGGAACCGTAAAAAAGACAATCGGTTGTATCGAAGAAAGAGATAATAAGAATAATGATGATGATAGCATTCCACTAAATTGAAAATCTGACAAAATTAGTTGAAAAAAAATCTTATTCAATTCAATAAAATTGAATAAACAATGAATTTTTCACTTATTTAAACATTCACTGTTTATAAATAAATCACTGAAATTGTTTAAACTTCCAGAACCCTAATTTTTTTAGGCATGAAATTAATTTCTGAAAATTGAGTATTTATAATTTATTTATAGAAAATGCTCGTCATTTTCAAAACTTAAAATTGTCAAATTATTTCATCAATCTTCCTCGAAAAGTAAACTTTCAAATTTTTTTTCAGCTTTTTAAAATGTTTTCTAACGGTTCAATATCGAGATTCAAATACAGACCTGCAAAGTTTGACTAATAAAATCATTGTAAAATATCCGGGAATTGAGTGTCAAATGGGGCTCAAATGAAAGCTGATGTTCGAATACAAAAGTAGAGAAACATTTCACCTGAGAAAAAAATTCCCAAAGTACTTGGGGTTATCTTTAAAACATCTTGAAGGCACTAGTATTCACGCTAAACACTAAAATTGCCCATCAGTAATGCCCATCCATTTTCAACCATAAATCCTCCCAAAAATCCCCCCCCCCCCCCAAACATCAGAATCTATCCAAAATATTACGAATGAATGCGATAAAATTACAGAGAAAAAAAAGCTCTCAACAAGAGATGGAGATTCGCGTGGAAATACTGGCTTCTCGTAGTGTGGCACGGAGGATCTATCGACCTCTTGGCTCGCCTCCTCGCTTTTCCACCGTGGAAACTAGTTAAGGGTGGTGCCACGATGAGATACGGTCTCGCTGCTCTCGGGGAATGGGCGAAAAGAGGTTATGTCTTCGGGCAATGCCGTACGTTCCACCATATTCCTTACTCTTCATCTTTCTTTCTGAATGTGTATGTGTGCGTGTATGTGTGTGTGTGTTTTCTTCATATACATCTCCAGCCACTCCTCCCGTTCCTTCAGCACTTTCTCCGAGCCCTTTACATGCACTCGGGCATCCTCTCTCATCGTGGGATATGATTCACAACGCTAAATTTGTATGAAGTCATTTTTCGCTGGAGATGGAGGACTAGTGGATGGATGTGCGTGTTACCATTACAAATTATTTTTCAACATCTTGAAAGTATTTACACGCTGTTAATACTTTTGGCTGAATTTTCCGCGTCAAGTCCTGGAAATTTTTATCATATTTAGGGTGAGCAGGCCAATAGCTGGACGATTTCACCTATTATTGAATATTCTATAAACTAGGGGGCTTCGCCGCCCGCTCGCTTCGCTCACTCCCCCCCGTCCATGTGACCGCACCGGTGTGACCGTACCCATAAACATCTTCCATATGAGCACCCCCTAATATAGTAACCCTTCATAAATATCGATATCCTCTTTATGACCACCCCCTCGCATAGACATCCCTTATAAATACAGACACCTCCCCATATAGACACCCGGCGTCCCCTGAATTTGAGCATCCCCTGAATTTAAGAGGCCCCTGAATTTGAGCGTCCCGTGAATTTAAGCATCCCCTGAATTTTTCGCCTTATTTTTTTATTTATATAGAGAGATAATAGAAGGAAAGCTGTACGGATTATTATCATTATCAATAATAACACTTATGTGTAATCATGTGATGAAGTTTTTTTTCGAAATAAGGTGAATGTCCCGGTAGCTAACTCTTTAAGGAAGAGTCGATGAAAGAACGTGCATAAAAGTAAATTCAGTTATATTGGTCATACAGGAATTATTCTAGAGGATTATCCAACTTTATTTAACCGAAAACAATTATTTTTAGCTATAAAAATATTAAACAAACATCAAACTAAACCAATTTATTATGTAAGAGCTATGTCCTAGTAGTTGAATCTAAAAAACGTCCGTGTCCCAATACCTGAATCCCCATGTGCCAGTAGTTGAATCACAAGTTATTGCCACGGAATAACCACTTAATAATAAATATCGTTCATTAAATAATAGATTGGTACGAATATTATGACATATGGATCATCATCATGACATTATACAAATAGAAGAAACATTCAGTAAGTTTTCTCAATAAAATAACACTCTTCAGATTCCAGTCGGTAGGTGTGCAGACTCTAAAATTTCTCTCTAGAGAAAAAATTTAGTTTGAAGAAAAAAAAATTTCTGATTATTTTATTCACGTACACTGAAGGATTTTCGATAGTTTCACTTATGACAATATCTCATACGTGTAACAATACGAAACTTAATAGTAAAACAACGAATTCAGCTACTCGGAAATAGGTTAGGCCTAATGGCCCGATACCTGAATAGCCATTTATTGGCATAAAAAATTGTTTTTCTCGAAATTTTTACTACTTTTACGAAAGTTTAAGTTAGTCCCTGCTTGATGAATTGTTTTTTTTTTTTATTCGACTTGATGAATTGTTCAACTAATTTTTCAATACTCGCATGACTGAATGAATCACTATCATTTGATGAGTCACCTCTTAGCAGTTGACACTAGGAATCGGACCGAAGGGAGCAATTCAACCGAGTATCAACTTTAATTGTTGAATCCAAATTTTTTTGGGAATACCAACCGCATGGAATTTATTTCGTTAGAATCATTGAAACCCTACGCTTCTTTAAAAAATTAAATATTATCATTTTTGAGAAGAAATAATTACTTATCGAAAGAAATTGGCAATCGGATACTCGGCGATTCAGCTATTGGGACTGAGTCAGGTACCGGGACATTTACCTTATCAACATTACAGGGGGAAAAAAGAAATATTCGGGAGGTACCGTGCTGGCCCTAGCGTCCAGTTATAGGGGATTTGGATGATATTCCACATTTCCCTCATTTAATTATTCTGCTCTTCATTTTTTCCACTTCAAATTATTGTTTTTTTCTAATTCCTATATTCGTTCAGGTCTTCAACTTATTTTTTATTCATTTCATCGATTTTAAATCCTTTAATGAAGTTTAACATTTCCTTTAACCGTCCAGCTATTGGCCTCTTTACCGTAATTTCCACTGAAATTTCAGGAAATCTTGAAAATCATTGAAAAATTGAATATTCCATTGATTTCCTGACCGGATGATCTGAAAATTAATGATTTTCCTCATTTTTCAGTTCAATTATTCCATGAAATTTCGTTAAACTCCGAAAAATTTAGAAAAAAATTGAAAATTTGTCATTTTGTTTTTGAGTTTTCCATTCATTTCATGTTCTATTGAAAATTCAATCAATTTATGAAATTTCCGTCTCACTCCCACCGAAAACTCATGAATTTCCTTGAATTCTACCCATAACTTGGAATTCCATAACCATTTTTCCCCTAACTTCCACATTTTCCATGAAATTTCGAAAAATTTCCAACAGTGCATGTCTAAATTGACAAAAATTTATCGAGTTGAAATTTGAAAAAAAAATAGGCATGAGAGAAGACAAGAACTGCGTCAGCACTATAAAAAACTAGTGTCTTAAAGACATTTTAATTCAAGACATTAGGCACCGAAATATTCTGAAATTCAATTTCTTGGAGAAAAGTCTTCACACTGTGTGTAGAGAATGCTCCATCGCCTCGCTTTACTTAATTCCTTGGTTAGCGCGCTGGAGAAAACGAAACAATAGAAAATCTATAATAACGTCAGGACACATTTCTGCCTCAGTCTGGGGTAGTGTTTTTTTCATCGTTCCTCTATAAATGGCACCACGCTGAGTTTCTGAGTGCTACTCTGCCACCCTGGGCTACATACAAGCTTAAATGACGATCTATTTACTTCTGGGAGAGACTGAAAGTGCCCGATCGTAAAAGCATTACATGATAAACTCCTGATGATGTAGTTCAGTTGATTATTTTTACGTATTCTAGGAGGGTTGAATGATTCATGAGAAATAGAAATTTACGAGGATCTTAATGAAGAGAATAATTACAAGTTGTACGAAGGGTTCGTAAAAGATAGAGGTGTTCTATTTTTACTCCTGAATGGAAGCTTTGTAATCGTTCAAATTTAAGTTTAGGATTTTTTGTGTTATATCGATTCAGGATGATCCGAGGGGACAGTAACTCCTGAGATCATGGTGTCATTTGCTGGTGAAATCAGTTTGGAGTCACCCATGAAATGACTGAAATCGCTGACATCAGTGAAATCATAGAAATCTCGGGATTTCCATTCATGGAGTCATTTCTTGAAGTCACAATGAAATCATTTGGAGTCAATGAAATCCATGAAATCACGAGGGAATCCCTCGAATGAAAATACACCACACTCTACACTCGTTCTAGAATTTTTGGTTTGAGAATTTTCTGGTTCACACGCGCGTATTGATGGTAACAAAAGAGATATAGGTGATTTGTGTTGTTGGTACAAATTCTATTTTAAAGACAAATTCAGATACGTTACTGTCGTAGCCAACGACGTCTCAGGGCTATGCTGATATTAAACAATATCGAAAAACAATTTCATCGCCAACGTTTAATGATGAAGGACACTTGAAAGTTGACCAAAAAATTTTGAGAGAAGTAAAAAAGTACTTCTAGTATTGTTCATTCGTTTATTAGAAATAATAATAATTTTTAAGCGTTCGTTAAATGTTTTATGATAATAAAATCAATTTTTTTGATAAATAATTATTTGATCTCGATTATTCTTTCAATTTCGGGTCATTGAGGTTTCAGTGACTTCAATTACGTAAAAATCATTGATTTCAGTCGAATAGAGTCAATAAAATAAATCACGATGAGTCATGAAATCACTGGAAATCATGCTGGAAATCCATGAAATCGTGAATTCAATGCAGTCATTGAAATCACTGATGTCGTCAGGTGAAATCGACTGCAGTCTGCAGTCATCGTGTCACTCAATCTTGGAGTTATTAGCCCCTCGGGATGATCCAAAAAGCCCAAAATAGTATCTTATGTCATAAGGCGATAAAAGTATTATCTAGCGAATGTGGCTTTATAATCCGAGCTGGTTGCGATTTCCCAATCCCAAGATGGTTGCGATTTTTGGCCAGCTTTCAATAAATATCTTGAAATTTAAGGAAAATAGCAAAATTCTTGTTAAAACCTTGTTTAGTGAGGAACTAGATTTAGGGTGGATTGGGAGGTTAGAGGATCGTCGGTGTGAAATAATGGTTGAGAGTCTTGACCTAATATAAACGTGCATTTATTCTCGAGTTCGAACCACGCTTTGTCAAATTTACAAAACACCTTGTCACTTGTTGATCGTACTGAATTAAATTAATTGTCTATAGTTTTAGCACTGTTGAGTCACTGGTTGAGTGGCCAATAAATAACGTGAATTCCTGTTTGTTGAATTTCTATTGCCGAGCTAATAGACGTTAATGTACTGAACGTGTCTAAACTCTGCGCGTTACTCGAATACGGAGTTGAACTCTAATCAAAACGGACTACATGGCCGATCGATTGATACTTGGTCTTGGAGAGGTTGAGTTACGTTTCAAACAAACCTTTTTATAGCCCGTAATTCGCTCTACAACAAAGGTCATTACAAAATTTTCGTTATCTCCCTTAGATTCGGAGAAATTCCTCAAAAACTTGGAGTGCTTCGCTACTGATTTTTCTAAAAAACCGAAGAATTTTCTTGAATTTTTTATAAAACCAGCGAATGTTATGGATTCCGATTCCAGCGTTTTATCCGACAAAATTAATTGTGGTAGAGGGAAATGATGTGCAAAATATCCATTCGGAAGCACATTACTAATTTATCAACAAAAATAACTATACAATATGAAATACAAGAGCAATTTTCCACTAGTTTTAAATAAATTCTGAGAGTAAAATTAAAATACCATGTGTCAATCACCATTTGACCCTTCACATTTGCCTCACGACATTCGACTGCTGTGGCATCCCCTACCCTCTGACATGCGCGTAATTAGCTGAGTAATTATAGAAATGTGTAAGTGGGTAACAAGAAGCCTGAAATAATTAGTATCATTGAAGCCCTTGCCTTCAAGTTTCCAGAATGAAAAAAGTTGAAATGACAAGGTTATTTCATCTTTTCAGCTTTTTCCCTTCTGCTCCGTCCCGGTCTCAGCGACAGCCCGAGGGCGCCACAGCAGATACCTGCTACATACACCGAGCAAAGGAAGAGATGAAAAATGTTGAACGATGAAAGGAAAGAGGAAGTCGCTTGCAAATGACAGATCTCACTCTCGTAATCCACAAATTACCAGGTCCCATCAAAGGGAAGCTATATCAACTCCCCCCCCTCCTTGTTTGCGAACATTCAAAAGGAAGTTACTGTGACCTATATCACAAGACACTCCACACGAGATATTAATGGAATGTTATTACTTGCAAACAGACGAGGATAGGCGTGGGTTCGCCGGGGCTTTATGATAATTCAATTAAGACTCTTGAAACTTGGTGTAAGATACTGCAACAGTTGGCGTCAATTCGAGTTGTTGATCATGACTTTGTGGAAGTCATCACCAATAGTTCCACTGGGGTCATGATGACTGACTTCAAGAATTTTCTGACTGAATGTCGAAAAATTAGGGGAGGTTGGGGTAAAACGGAGACTTGACTTTTTTTTAAATGTTAATGAGGGGTTGATATGTTGATAAAATTTAATAATTTTTTTTCAATACAAAGAACAACTCTTTCTCTTTGCGCCGAGCCTAAACTGAGCTCAATTGATAAATTTGTTTCTGAGTTATAAATAATTTTAAAAAACTCTAGTGTCCATTTTACCCCACTCTCCCCTATATGTTCTCCTGAAGAGATCTTTTGTCGTATTTTTTTTATTATTTGCAGTGACGGAACTCTTATGCCGAGTTATTTACACTGTCGTTATAAAATATATTTGTAGTTTGCATTCTTTGAGGTATTTACAAATTTCTTCGATATATTTGTGGCCAGCTCCATCTAAGAATTTTTGAGGTATAGGGAGGAGAGCAACTAGATTTTTTTAGTCTGTCTAACAATTTGATTCTCTGACGTTCAAATTTTGGACTTTTGTCGTGTTGAATCAATTTACTTGTGGACAAAAAGAAATTCCACCAAAACATGATAATTTTCGATGTACACGGAGAGAAATGTACGAGAAAAATTACCGTGCCCGCACAGTAAAGTTGGTTCAGATGGTCTTTCCAGGCCAAATGTACCGCAAAGAGTAGGAAAAAGTACTGTTGCACGAGTCATTTTTCGGATAAATGTGGGGAAAAATTCTTGTGCAGCACGGTAAAATCGAAGCGACAGTGAATTTTTACGAGAAATACGAGAAAAATTATGACACTGACTGGCAAATTTTTCCGGTGCTCTACCAGAATCCTAGGACCCGATCGCGCATTCGTAAGATTTCGGTACTCTTCGTCCCCCCTCCGCAACCACGAACATCGACTCAACGTGACCAGATGATTTATTCCGTCGCCTCCTCTAGCCTCCTCTCTCACATATCTCCTTACTGAAACCCCAGGTTAATGTTTTTCATAATATCAATTCAGTGAAATATTAATTAGTGTTGTGATAAAACGGTTAAGAAATAAAATAAGTGCCCTTTATTTTCGCTTCATGAGGTGTATAACGCTGTAGATATACATTGGCCTGTCAAACGTTCCACATACGTTTGCCGCGCATTCCGCTTTTAATATGGGAGAGAGGATATGGAGGAGAGGTTAAAATAAAATTAATAGGATGATATGCTGAATGACAATGTTTACTCATTTTTAACTATTGAATGAAATTTATCATATAATAGAAAACAGTCAGGGATCAAGCTTTTATTGTGCGTTACCGGAATTTTTACTATGCAGCACCGGAATTTTTCTGGTGCTAGACAATTGAACCCACTTTACCAGACGGCACGGTAATTTTTGCCTGAATTTCGCCTGAAAAATTCTGGAATTTTTTTCTCCGTGTAGTAATTGTTCTCGTGAGACATTTATGTCTTTCGGATAAATATATTCGTTCTACAGAGAATTATATGAGGCTCCGGTTTTATCAAGTGAATGTTATTAAGTAGTGTATATTTTTGTCCAATAAACACTTATAATTTCCATGAAACAAATGATGATTTCAAGAGGAAACTACAACTTTCTTGCCGGAAACGATGTTATTATTAGCAAAACTAAATGATTTTGAGGGGACAATTTTTCTTTTTGGGAAAAAAATATTCTTCCCTCCACGGAGAACCGATTACCGAATCGAGTCAGAAAATTTAAGTGAAGGTATCGTAATTTTCTGCTCTGGAAAAATTTCGTGACAGTTCCGTAAAATTTCCTACAACCACATTTCGCTCCGGAATTACGTAAAAGATACGTAATTTTTATTAAATATTTCTCTCCGTGTCGTTAATGTATTCTTACTATATGGTATAAACCTATGGAGTTCTTTCAGATCAAATGATTATCGTACAATAGATTATATTTTTTCCTGAAAACAGTTGCAATTTTTGAAAGGATTTTTAACTTCCCGACCCGAAGGGAGGAAGTTATTGTAATGACCCCGAAAATCGAATGTGGAAATTTAAGCATTTCTCCACGTTTCATGACCTTTGGAACCACTTCTGACCCTTTTCAGGTACCTGTCTGTATGTGTGGATGTGTGTATGTGTGTGCGTACGTCTGTGACAAAAATTTTGTGCCACGATTCCTCCTGAACAAACGATGCGATTTGACTTTTTTTTTTTAATCGCTGTATTTTCATGTGACTTGAACCTGATTAGATTATGGAGACGATCGTCTCAGCGTTTCTCCAGTTTTTTCCAAAAAACATTTGGAAAAAAGTCGAAAATTAGCGTTTTTTTGTAAACGAGACCATTTCTCCGTGCATAACGATGCGATTTCAAGTTTTTTTTGTTAGAAACGATGAATCTTGACATAACGCCCAAATCATGGAATACTGGAAGACATTTAATCAGCAGTTCACTAGCTTTTTTCGAAATCGATATACATTCAAGAAACAATTTTACTTTTCTGATAAATTACATCTTTTCTCGATGCGGAATACGGCGATGTGTGTGCATGGGAGTGTGTGTGAGTGCGAGCACGCGCACGGATTTTCTTGTCTTCTATGGGTATTTCCTCGGAGAAATGTGAGAAAAAGATTGAATAAATACATAATAAAAAAATTAATGAAAGAAAAAACAAATGGTCGGGAAGTTATTGGTGCGACCCGTAATGGGTCACATCCAATTCCACCAACCCCTACCGGTCATACCCTAAAGAGGGAGCGCGCGAAGCGCGCGACCGGGCCTGATTTTTCCCAAGTTTTCGATCTCAATTTGTTGGGATAAGAAATTAGTTGCAGAATTATTTTGAAGATGGAATTCAATTTTTATTCTTGGGGGAGTTGATCGGGTGGTCTTAACCCTAGTCTGGCCACCTGACGGTAAAAGCGACTTTAGTCACCTTCGCGGGAGAGTGCCGCCATGTTATTCAGGCTCCAGCGTTGCCGAATCCACTCTACACTTCCCGGGCGCGTTTAGCGAGTTCCCAGCAACGTCGCGCAACAGGCAATTTCATTTAACACGGGAAAAAATTGTTCACCTGTTGAAAATAATTTTTTTCCCCCAGAATTAAGGATACAATATTGAAAAAAAAAATACCAGAATTTTCTAGATACTTCAATTGACGAATTCAATTTTTCTCAAATTTTTCCGGTCAACCAGTCGATGGTAAGGTGAATAAAGCGACGTGTTGCGGCAATTCCCTTGCATGGTGACCAGTCTAGGGTTAATTCTTCATGAGAGTCAGACGTTGGTAAAACTAAATAATTTCGAGAGGTCAATTTGTTATTGGGAAAACAATATTCTTTCCTCATTAATGCATTCTATGGCATAAACAAATGGAGTTCTCTCAGATCAAATGATTGTACGACAATGGATTTCTATTTCAGATGGTCACGACAAAAATTTAATTTTAGTGAAAGATATTAAATTCCCTTCTGTCAAGTTGATCAAATTCCCGCAAGTAAGAGAACCTTTGAAATTAGAAATTCAACAACTTTGTCAGTATCATTGAGAGGTCATCAGCAATGACCCATCAATTTCCACCTTCATTTACTGCCCCCCCCCCCTCCCCCCATCCGATGTAATAATTCTTTGACGCCAGGAGAGACTCAAATGGAGTTCCAATAAAGTCCGACTTTAACGATCACGTCGTTAACTTAATAAACCATGGGACAACATCGTTAAAACGAGGAGCGCAGGCTTGCCGACATTAACGTTATAAAAACAGTCCCGAAATGGGGGGTGGAATTTTTACGGGTATGCCCACAGGGCAATCTAATCAAAATGAGAATTCATCGTCAATTGATGACTGATACAATGAAACAATTTACAATCATGAAAATGAATTAAATTTCGGATAATCTTATCTTTCTTTCAACATCGATTTTTACGAGCGGGGCTTATGCTCGGAGAGAAATTTTTGATAAACATTATCCTACCGTTCTATAAAAGTGCACGGAGAGAAATTTTTTAGAAAAATTCTAGTGCTAACATAGGAAAATAGGTGCAAAGTGACGGCCAGGAAAAAATTGCAGTGCCGGCACTGGAAATTTTATTGGGGAAAACGTGAATTTTTCTCCGTATTTCTGTGAAAATTTCACAGAAATCCCCAAAAATTTTACCAGAAATACTAAGAAATTTTACCTTAACAGCACTAGAATTTTTCATAGTCCTTGAACTGTGACTTTTTCCAGTACTCGTACTAGAATTTTTCTAGAAAATTTCTTCCCGTGTGTATCATCACTCATCGTTTCCTCGTTTCTATCCCGAAATTTAGTGAAAATTAATATATATGGTGATCAAATTTTATTCTACGTTAGAGAAATTTTATCCTGATAATAAAAATTACCGTGCCGGTAGAGTAAAAATTACTGGACTGGAAGGGTAAAATTTATTATGCGTCAAAATAGATAAAATTTCTCTAACGCAGAATAAAATTTGATCATCATATGGTAATTTTTACTAACTTTCGGGATAGAAATGAGAAAACGATTACTCATGATGCACTTTTATAGAACGGTAAGATAATTTTTATCAAAAATTTCTCTCTGTTTACGGCAGCTACGGTGTTCAACTACAGCTGTAGAAAAACAATTTCAACGGAAAACAAAAGAAAATTGAGGATTCACTAACGAACAATTGCAGAAAACCATTAAAAGCTGCATTTCGGGAACCCAGAAAAATCGAATCGAAATGATTGATTAATTAATTAGTTAATTAGTGAATATTTTTCGATCACTCTCCTTCATGCCCCGGTCAATGAACTCCTTTTGATGTTTCCTACCCGGAAAAACTGCAATTACGATGCACCAGAGGGATGAATATTCAATGAAGGAATACACACACACGAAATATAATCACTAAGGAAAAACCTAACCCATTTACGGGGATGCTTCAACCCCCATGGATTACCGCGGTTGAGTGAGTTCGAGGTAAATACTTCATTACGTAAAACGGTTATTACACAATATTGAATGAAGAGTAATTAGCCGGGGATGAAGTGGAGAGGTATTTCAATTCACTGGAAAATTTTGCCTGTGCGATTCACTGGCAGAGAACCCCAAAGGAATATTATATACATGAAAATAAAAATAGGAAACTTGAGTGAATTTTTTATTTTCAGTTTTATTCCCAAGTCTCGGTCTTAAATGATTAATTTTTCATCTATGAGCGTGAAGAATTTTGGAAATTCTCTAATGAGTAACATTTTCAATGAAATTTCAAGGAATTTTGTCACTGACAATTCATAATATTAATTATGCCGGAGAAATTGGTGAAAAATCAGATGAATTCAGAGAAATCGTGCCCTGAATTCCAGATTCCTCTGAATTTTCAGAGAATTCCTTCAAAAATACCCCGATATGAAAGAATTTTAAGGAATTGTCTGAAAATTCAAGGGAATTTGGCAGTGTATAGTCATTTTCACTTGAAAATTCAAGGGAATTTGGCAGTGAACAGTCATTTTCACTTCAAAATTCATTCGAATCGCGGAATTTTCGCGTTCTTGTTGTTAAAAAAATGGGGCTTTGGAAAATTGATAGTTTATAAAATGTTCATAGAAAATGTTCGAAATTTTCAAAAATTGCAATTTTCTAATTACTTCATCAATCTTTTTCCAAAAGTAAATTTTCTATTTTTTTTCAAAATGTTTAAAATGTTTTCTAACGGTTCAATATAGAGATTCAAATTCAGACCCGCAAAGTTTAAATAACAAAATCATTGTAACATGTCTGGAAACTTGGGGTCAAATGGGGCTGAAACGAAAGCTCTTATGATCGACTACAGAAGTTGAAAAGTTAAATAATTAAAATTGTTTAAGCTTTCGGAAACCTTATTTTTTTAGACATTAAATTCATTCCTGGTAAAATTCTGAATATGAATAAATTTGTTACAATTCCGAACAAGTAATTTTTATGGTGGAAAATTGATTATTTATGAATTATTTACAGAAAATGTTCGTAATTTTCAATAATTAAAATTTTTTTCATCAATATTCCTCCAAAGTAAATTTTCTATATTTTGAAAATGTTTTCTAAAGGTTCAATATCGACATTCAAATTCAGACTCGCAAAGTTTAAATAACAAAATCATTGTAAAATGCCCGGAAACCCAATTTTTTTAGGCATGAAATCCATTTCTGGTAAAATTCTGAATATGAATAAATTTGTCACGGTTCTGAACAAGTAATTTTTATGGTGAAAAATTGATTGTTTATGAATTATTTACAGAACTCTCGCAATTGTTAAGAATTACAATTCTTTAATTATTTCATCAATCTTTTCCCAAAAGTAAATTTTCTATATTTGGAAAATATTTTCTGAAGGTTCAATATCGAGAGTCAAATTCAGACCAGCAGAGTTTAAATGATAAAATCATTGTAAAAGCTCCGAGAACTTGGGGTCAAACGGGGCTGAAATGAAAGCTCTGATGTTCGCCGACAAAAAAAGAAAAGCATTTCACTGAAGAAAAAATAGCCAAAGTGCTTGGATATCCTCAAACCTCCAAGACCCCCAGCGAAAATCAAACAAAGAAATTATTAAAATTCCCCTTAATACGCATCAATGAACAGCACCAACTTGTGTCACACCTATTTCTGCCATTATTTCTTCATCCCTTTGCTCTTCAAACTACCCACTCCCGCGCTCGGTCCTCATCAACGCGCCAACAATTAAGCCACGGTAATTGCGGTGCACAAGAGTCATACAGGTAGCCTGAATGAGTACTGAGTTGAATCGTTGTACAAACACAACGTGTGGATAGAAGGGCGACCAAATGGATGGGTTGGATGGGGCAGGAAAGGGGTTTGAGTTAGGATGGGGCATTATCAAGGAAAATATTTATGATATAACCGTTCACGTTTCACGTCGAGTGTGATAAATGCTCGAGCATTTCAGTCTCTGGGGTGTACGTCACTCTGGGTACACAGAGGAATAACAAATAATGGCTTTTGAGTGGGAGTGAAATGATGGGGGTGGTGGGGGAATATGGAATGGGGCTGGTGAGTTCAATTGAATTCATAAAAATGGGGGATTTTGAGTTCTTGGGATGAGTTTCGGGGATTCACAGTCGGAATGATGATTTTATACAGTCGACTATTTTTTTCAAATTGAGAATGTCTATTGTCAAGTCATTTAGATAGAATAGGTAATTTAATCACTTTTATACAATTTCAATAGTTATTTGTACAATAACTATTTCTTGTTTTTTTCAATAGTTGTTTTATTTAGAATGTCTATTATCAAATCGTTTAGACAGAATAGGTAATCTAATAACTTTTATACAACTTCAATAGTTATTTGTACAATAACTATTTCTTGTTTTTTTCAATAGTTGTTTTATTTAGAATGTCTATTATCAAATCGTTTAGACAGAATAGGTAATCTAATAACTTTTATACAACTTCAATAGTTATTTGTACAATAGTTTTTTTCAATAGTTGTTTTATTTAGAATGTCTATTATCAAGTCATTTAGACAGAATAGGCAATCTAATAACTTTTACGCCACTCATGCCTGAAACCGGCTGGATTATACACTCGACGCTTCGCGTCTCGTGTCTAATTCAGCCGGTTTCAGGCTTCGTGACATAAAATNCTGGATTACACACTCGACGCTTCGCGTCTCGTGTCTAATTCAGCCGGTTTCAGGCTTCGTGACATAAAATTTTGTTCAGTACTTGTTGGGAAATTTCGTCCTTAACGTGTGTGGTTACATCACTCACCTTCGCCCCATGCTGTAAACCCCACACACGTTAAAGACGATATCGCCCCACATGTGCTGAAATATACTATTATACAACTTCAATAGCTATTTTTACATTCCCAATGAAATAGTATATTTCGATACAAGTGCGACGGGGTGGTAACGAGTGTGAAGTTGGCGGCTCGAGGCGAAGCCGGGGGTTGCTGCCAATCACACGAGTTAAAATACCCCGTCGCACGTGTATCCAAACTATCTTTTTCATCACGCTGTGACGAAAAGTGAACTTTTCGGCACGCTCCGCGGGCCTAAAAGTCCAATTTCCGCCACATTGTGATGAAAAATATTGTTCGTAACTCGTGAAAAAATGTTTTTTAGCTCGTGAGATTATATTACTCGCCTTCGGCTCGTGATATAAACCTCCCACTCGCCAGAAAACACTTTTTTGCACTCGTTACGAAATATACTATTTTGTTAGTGATGTTACGTTCAACGAGTGCCGAACTGTGCCATTTTTCGTCGAAACAAAAAGTCGAAACTTGTAAACGAAAGGACTTTTCGTTTACTAGTAAACGAAGAGGCACTTTTCGACACGCGCTGAACGTAGCAGCAGTGACAAAATAGTATATTTCGCTACGAGTGCGGAAAAGAGTTTTATAGCACGAGCCGAAGGCGAGTGATATAATCCCACGAGCCAAAAAACACTTTTCTCACGAGTATCGAGCGATATTTTTCATCACAATGTGTAGAAAGGGACGTTTTAGGCACGCGAAGCGTGCCTACAAAGTTACTTTTTCGCACAGCGTGATGAAAAAGTATTTTTTAGACCGAAAAGTAGTTGCAATTATTGCCATTTTAATGAGTTGGATACTCTTCATCACCTTTTCTTCAATTGCTCAGTAACTATCAAGATACGTTCTGCACTGTTAGAAAATTACTCCTGAAATTTCTCGTAAAAAATCTTGATTTTTTAAAAACGAATAATTTAGATGGAATGTTCACTGATCTTGTTATTGATAAATCAGTCAGTTTTCTTGAATATTCATCGGAAAATTACTGAAAATCGTGGAAATCCGTTCAACTTTTCTTCTGAATTTTCAATCTGTTGCTTAATTGTCGCGATAGGTTTGAAAAATCCAATTTGTCATTGAAAATTCAATGATCACTCATCATGAAAAACTTAATTTTATTGAATTTCTAAGACGGATCAGGAATTCCATGAGCAATTTAGGCTGAAATTGAATTCAAGTTCCGAATAATGAAAATTCAAATGCATCTATTACTTAAATTTTTAAAAAATTCTAACAGTGTTAACGAATCAGTTAATTTCTTGAATATTGATGTAATTCGCGATTTTCAGGTCCATACGGCACTGAAAAACCTTGAAAATTTTGAAAATTCAGGCAATAACTTCTCTGAATTTTTAATCTATTGAAAATTGAGTTGTATGTGATATTCAATTTTCACGATAAGTTGGAAATTCAAGCTTTCATTAAAAAATCAATGAATATTTAACATGAAAAACTCAATTTTATCGAATTTTCAAGATGAATGAGAAATTTAATGAACGTTTTCATTTAAAATTGAATTCAAACTCACCATATTGAAAATTCAGATGACATTGTGACTGAAATTTCAAGAAATTGCTAACGGCGTGTCCTTTTTGATCGTTTTCTCCATTTCGCTAACCGCTCGCTAGAAGTTATCACTTTCAATGCGCGTTTTACGAAAATTAAAGCCATTTATGAATATACTCTCAATTGTCCAACTCCCAGGCGAAATATTGACAAGTTACATGCCTCAATGGACTCTCTTAAAAAATCTATTAGTTTCTGTGCATAATCAAACATCGGTCTCTACATTTCTTCATTCATTCATAAAAAAAGAGAAATTTTGAGTTCTTGGGGTGAGTTTTGGGGAAATAAAATGAAATCAGTAGCGAAGTGGTAAAACGGTTCAAGTCGACTTCTCTTCCAGTTAAGTTTTTGAGGAATATTTCCTAATCTAAGAGAGATAGCGAAATTTTCGTAATTACATTTGTTGTAGCTCTCAATCGGGTCTACAAAAAAGGTTATAATAAAAAATTTGCTATCTCCCTTAGATTCCGAGATATTCATTGAAAACTGGTCGACAATCAAAATTGACTTGTACCGTTTTACCACTTTGCTACTGAAATGAAATTTGTCCCTTATAAGGAGGTATCTTACACAGAGAGTCAGCTGCATATTTTCCATTTCAATTTTTTTTGAAATCCATAATTAAAAGTCATAATTTATCGGTGGAAGCTTGAAGGGAGCGAGTTACGTCTAGAATTGAAAGTGATGAGTCAAAAAATGATGATTTCTCGGTGAAAAATAGGATGAAATGAGTTGAACCGTTATAAACGTCAAGCCGAGAAAGGGTTAAACTCTTGTCTTTTTTAATTGACCGAAGGAAATACGAAATGGTTTATGTACAATCGCCGGAAAAGGGTGTGTGCCATCGTAAACTTTTGCGTACGAATTGTAGTATACGAGGGGGTAGAGTAGAGAGGGAAAATGAGAGGGAGAATGGCGGTCTGAGTAAATTCATCCGTGTCCAATAACACAGTTTACGACTTACGGGTACTCGATTCGCTCATTGAATCACCCTGGGAATTATTCTGCATTGGGAGGGGGGGGAGGAGGAATTCCCCCCGGAAAATCTTCAACTTGCCAGTGACTCATCGAATTCACATCAAAGAGAGACATAACCGTCTTCTTCTGGCATTTCAATGATGAATTGGGGGCAATTATCTTTGCTTTTTCCATTCTCCATTGCTTTGCAAAATGAGACAAAAGAAACAAGGGATTATCACTAGAGACAAAAACTAATAGGGGCTGGAAGACGTCTTAATTGGAGGCCTATGACACTAATATACGTATCATTTAATTTAATAGTGGCCAAATGTGACAAAAATGTCTTGTTTTGAAAAGCTTTCTTTTAAACAATTAATCTCTCAAAAGCTAAAACAAACAAGTGCTTTGTTAATACATGTTTGCCAATAAAATAGCAGTATGCTTCCGCATGGTTATTTAGTACATCATTTGCATCTGTCGTGTATAATTCATTGGTTATTTCATTTTTTTTTTAATTGAATAAGATTTATTTTTAACTAATTTTGTTGAATTTTCAACTTAGTTGAATGTTATCATCATCATTATTCTTATTATTCCTTGCTTCTATACAACCGATTGTCATTTTTACAGTTCTATCTCTCCCCTGAGCCCTTCGGTAAAATGTTAATAGAAAAATTTTATTTATACATACTTGAATGAATTTGAAAACTCACAGTTGAAGAAACCTTCAGAAAGCTCACTTTCAGGGAAATTCATGAAAAATTCGAAATCTTCAACAATCCTATTCTAAAAAGAACATACGCCGTAAGCTGTAGCGTAACGCTCATTCCTCGAATTTCATTGGTCGAACATTCGGATCCGCCCGCACGTGTTCGACTTCGGTCGACTTTCGGTTTTCGTGTCACGATTTGTCTTTAACACGCGCGCTCAAGCGCGCGATCATTCTCGTCATCATAAAAATCAAATCAACCAATATAGCTATTGTAATTATCTTTTAGTTTCGACTTGATGGCATCAAAACAAATATTTTAAGCTATGATTCAATTCATTTGAAGCATGATATTCAAAGTTATCCCCGGAATTCTGATTTTCAAAAAATACAAAAATTTTGAAAATTTTCAGATAAATTAAAATAACGATTATTGTTATCGCCTTCACCTTCAAACTCGATCAGAAGGACATCCAAATAATTTTTTCAAGCTATCATTCAATTAATTCAGAACATTTTTTTTAATTATCGTGGGACGACCAATTGTCGACAAAATTCGAAAATTAAAAAAAATAATATATGAATTAAATTTTAATTAATCATTTCCATCTATCATGTATAACTCATTGTTTATTTCATTTTGTTAAATTGAATAAGATTTCTTGTCAAGTAATTTTGTCAGATTTTCAACTTAGTTGAATGTTATCATCATCATTATTCTTATTATCCCTTTCTTCTATACAACCGATTGTATTTTTTACGCTTCTATCTCTCCCCTCAGCCCTTCCATAAACGCATTTTTGTAAAATTTTAATAGAAAAATTTTATTTATACATACTTGAATGAATTTTAAACATCACATTTGAAGAAATCTTCAGAAAGCTCACTTTCAGGAAATTCATGAAAAATTCGAAATCTTCAACAATGATCATAAAAATCAAATCAACCAATATAGCTATTGTAATCATCTTTTAATTTCGACTTAATGGCATTAAAACAAATATTTTAAGCTATGATTGAATTCATTTGAAGCATGATATTCAAAGATATCCCCGGAATTCTGATTTTCAAAAAATACAAAATTTTTGAAAATTTTCAAATAAAGTAAAATAACGATTATTGCTATCGTCTTCATCTTCGAACGCGGTCAAAAGGACATCCAAACAATTTTTTCAAGCCATCATTCTATCAATTCAGAACATTTTTTTAGTTATCGTGAGACAACCAATTTTCGAAAAAAATCGAAAATTAAAAAAACTAATAGATGAATTAAATTTCAATTCATAGCGATCGATAGGGCTCAACAATACCTACATTTGAAAAGAAAAGATTCAATTCCGTCCATTGATTAGTGAACAACACACACGTACGGCTGAGATTTAAAAAATTAATTTTCGGACTCTTTGGATCACACTGGATCGATACAACCCAAAAAATCCAAAAATTAAATTTGAACGACTACAAAGCTTCCATTCGGAAGCAAAAATGGATCATTTCGCCAGAAAACCTCCAAAAAATCAACAATACCCGAAGCTACCCCAATTTTTCTTGAAAATCACAAACAAAAACCCCCCAGAAATTCAAGATAAATGAACCTGCAATTATTTCCTCCTCATAACAAAGACAAACCTCTCCCCAACTCCGCAACTCGGCCCCCCCCCCTCCCCCCCAGTACTCAGTTGTTTAGCCCCAGAAGTAATGGTCAGAATGACGTTGAAGGAAGAGAGCGTAAAAAAAAACAAAACAAAACGAAGGAATAAAGAGAGAAACGAGAAAAAAATGAAGTAAAATGGATTATATGGGTTGGAAGTAGAGACTTGGTTATATGTGCACACGTAGAGAGGCCGATAGGCGTCCAGACGGCGGTCTCCACGGCGCCCAGTGTCGCGCTAACTAGCGTGCCCCACCGCTGGCCCTCTACAGGCGCCCTAAAAACTCTCGACCACTGGTCACTCCCAAAGGCAGCCCCTCTGCACCCCAAAAAAAATTTCTTCCCAAAAAAAACGCCTTCCCCTCGCAAAACTTGCAACAATCCAGGGGAAAAATTGATTTTCTAACCTAAAAAGGTACCATCAGTCGGTAAAAATAATTTTAAATCCAGCGAATGGTCTATACTTTTGCGGTCACGTGGTGCTAGCTCCACGAATACATGTGAAGCGATGAGAGGAAAACCCCACCGCCTTTATTAAACGTCCCGTCTACTCTCTGTACACGTTTGCCCTCGTAAAATTGAACACGGCGTTGAGCTGAGTGAGTATGCGAATGTGTTAGAAAGGAACAGAAATGACTTTAATACACTCCGGAGGGAGGAAAATACCAGATATACAAGGACACGAGGAAAATATTTTATATAAATCCAGGAGAAAATTCCTAGGTAAATGAGAATTGTTTGAATTGTCCGTTTTATTTGTTGTCCCATTGCTTCCGGAGAGTTTTTTCATTTACTCTTCGAGGTGAAAAGTTAATTTTCATTTTGAAAAAGGCGCGGGCGATAACTCGAAGCAAAAATAAAAACCCGAACTTGCGGATATCTGGAGCGAATAGAGAAACTAAGGCGGTTTTCATGAGCACAATCGCCTTGCGTCGAATTTTCATGAAGTGCGACTCAAAATCTTTGAGTTTTTAGGAATATCTTCGAATCTAAGGGAGATAGACGAATTTCTGTAATAACCTTTTTTGTAGAGCGGATCAAGATATACAAAAAAGGTTATGACAAAGATTTTGCTATCTCTCTTAGATCCACAAATATTCGTTGAAAACTGAAACTAGAATGAATTGGATTAAAATGTAAGGCTTCAGTTTCGATTGAACTGATAAAAATATGAGGAAAAATTTGTAGATTCTAATGGTAACATTAGTCTCAACTCCATGTATTTATTTTCTCTCGAGACTCTTAACGACTCTAGTTCTTACTCCTTAATGACCACTTTAACTCAATATCCTCCATCGTGAAAACACTTCTACTCCAACGGCTGCACTTCTCTTTGACTTTCCAATTAATTGAATAACCGGCAAATAATTCAGTCATTACGTGAAAATACCCAACAAAGGCACAAGTGGGTACAATAGCTCGCGCAAGTTGTTCAACAAACTGAAGTTGTTTCTCATCTAGTTTTTTTCACGTTATGCAACGTGAATTTTAATTTTCTGAGACTTATTTTTTCTCAACCAATATATCTTTCAGAAGCCAGAAGTGACCGATGTCATTCCCTCCCACAATAATCACACCATTTTCCATAAGATCAAAGTGTCCCAAAGTCTCCAACCGCATTACTTTCCCTCCCAACCATCGAGAAAAAAAAATCGCCAGATATTTTTTTCACCCGTCGGTCATCGTCAAAGGATTTTCCGTACTTAATGACTTAATTGAATTAACGTTGACTCACCCGTGACTGCAGTTGGCTCTGTGCGGCCATGTCAAAGTCCCCGCGAAGTGTTCCCTTCACGTTTTCCTGCAAAGCAAAAAAATGAAAATAGAACTCGTCCCTTTAAAAAAGTATTGAAACAAAAAGTAAAAATCCAAGAGTCATCGAGTGAACTTGACAACAAATTTCCGATGTATTTTTAGCTGCAGATGTATCAATTTCAGTGATAAAAAATAAAAGAGAAAAAAAATCCAGTTATTTTAAGGATGTGTTACACCCTTTCCGCCCAAATTCACGTTTTTTTAATTTTTCTGGTAAATTGTTGATCAGATTGACGTGAAAAAATATACCGTTTTTGCGTTATATCATTACTTAATGACTTACGAAATGTCATGATCGTGCAATCATTTTCCTGCGTTTTTTCTAAAACTTTTCAGAAATTTACAAGACTAGAAAAAATGCAGAAAAATGATTGCACTACCATGAAATTGTGTGAGTCAGTCAATAATGATAAAACGCAAAAACGGTATATTATTTCGCGTCAATCCGATCAATAATGTGCTAGAAAAATGAAAAAAAAATGTGAATTTGGGCGAAAGGGTGTAGTACATCCTTCAAATAGAGCCAAAATTGCCCCTTAATTTTAAAATTTCCCGGAACATTTAATCGAAAAATTTGCGAGTTGGCGAAAGCCAAAAAAAAAGACAGATCCCAGACATGAAAAAAAAAATAGTACCCTGACCCCTTAAAATATGTATATGCAGTATCTCCACCCGAAATCGATAGTTTTAATCCACAGTGTACACGGAGGAAGCGTTGTAATCCATCTCTTTTTATTTTTTTTGGATCCTCGATGGAAATGATGGCGCCGTGACGGAGAGAACGAGGAGTGAGGTGGTGGTAGTTATGCATGGAATGACGAATATAGAAATCCCAAAGAGGGTGGAGTGAGAGGAGGTGGTGTTAGGGTGTATGGGTTTGGTGAGGACAACAGAGACGAGAGGATAATTTATGTTCTGCGAGGCATAACCGCCATTACCGTGTGCCATTGCAACTGTTGCTGGATATACAGCGGTATTAGGGGCTTTTTAGGGACATACTGGGGCCACAAGTAGGTCCACTGATACATCAGTATGACTCACTCTTGCTGCATGTCAACGGGAAATTGATTTAGCGGGCGGTATTGCTGTGGCACCTGCGTTAGGTTGGGTTAATGTGGTTTTTAAGTGCGCAAAATCCCACTTTCCGCACATTGTGATGAAAAACGGAGTTCGACACCCGTGAGAAAAGTGGTCTTTGACGCTTGGAAAGCGTAGACACTCGCCTTCAGCATAAATATGCTGTTGAACGCAGCTTGAGTCGCCTTGTTGGAAATTTTTTGAAAATTGAGCAACAGTTTTCGTTTACTTTTCGGCACAAGGTAAACGTAGCAGGCCTGGGGCTGGTCACTCCTCAATCGAGTGACTCAGTGATTTCCAGAATCAGATGATTTCCTGTGATTTCCTGTTGATTTCTGTGATTTCGCGAATGATTCTTGTGATTTCTCAATCAACATTAAAAATCATGATTTCTTTTGATTTCTTGTGATTTCCATCATTTCTAGTAGATTCCAATGATTTCTTAATTTCGGCACAAGGTGAACGTAACAGTCGAGGGACTGGTCACTCCTCAATCGAGTGACTCAGTGACCTCCAGAATCAGATGATTTCCTGTTGATTTCTGTGATTCCGCGAATGATTTTTGTGATTTCTCGATCAACATTAAAAATCACCATTTCTTTCGATTTCTTGTGATTTCCATGATTTCTAGTAGATTTCAATGATTTCATGATTTCCAGAAATCACTGGAGAAATCATGATTTCGAGATCAGAGTGGGGCATCTGTCGATAATGGTAGTTTTCTACATGACGTTACAATACGTAAGAATGTCAAAAACTTCATAGCGTCGCATTTTGGGATTGGGTGATTTCGAACGCACTGATACCATAACAAAAATTGTAGAGTTGACACTGCAAAATCAATTTCGATTTTACACTTACCGATGATTTCTAATGATTTCGGAAATCACTTGATTTCTTTGTGGTTTCTATTGATTTCCGATGATTTCCTGAAATCTTTAGAAATCGCTGCCGAAAATGGAAGTCACTTGATTTCCAGTGATTTCCATTGATTTATGGTGATTTCTTCCTTGATTTCCTCTGGAGTGGTCCAGTGATTTCCTAAGTGACTAGTCGGTAGCAATAGTGTCAAAAATACAATTTTCTGTACTGCTTCTCACGATTTCTGGTCTGGGAATTGGTATTACATACTTCCCAAACTCGAAAACTTGAAAATCACTACAGAAAAATATTGTTCCTAGGCTGTTGCGATGGGGTTTTTTTACTCGTGTGGTTCGCGAGTCCTCGCCTACGGCTCGGAGGCCAACGCCACACGAGTAAAAAACCCTATCGCAACAGGCCGGAAAAATATTATTTAAGACCTCGTCCGTACGTGTGAGTTTTACTTCACTTGTTCGATCGTTAATAAATGGAGGAAATTGAATCTTTTTTTTTTCTCAAATGTAGGTATTGTTGAGCCCTATCGACCGCCATTAACTAAAATTTAATTAATCGATTAGTTTTTTAAATTATGGAATCTTTTCGAAATTCGGTTGTCCCATGATAACTAAAAAAAATATTCTGAATTGATTGAATGATGGCTTAAAAATTTGTTTGTATGTCCTTATGACCGAGTTCGAAGATGAAGACGATTTTGATGTATTTGAAAATTTGCAAAAATTTTGTACTTTTTGAAAATCAAAATTCCGGGAATCTCTTTGAATATAATGCTTCAAATGAATTCAATCATAGCTTAAAATGTTTCTTTTAATGCCATTCAGTCGAAGTTAAAAGATGATTACGATAGCTATATTGGTTGATTTGATTTCTATGATGATTGTTGAAAATTTCGAATTTTTCATGAATTTCCCTGAAAGTGAGCTTTTTGTGATACCTGCCTGAAAAGTTCACTTTTCGAAACCGTTTAGTGTGCGTAAAGTGGTTTGTTTTACGCACGGCGTGCGTAAAATTCAGAGGTTGTGCGTAAAGTGAATTCTGAGTGCGTAAAGCTTCGCTTTCGAGTGTGAAGCTTTACGCACTCGAAATTCACTTTACGCACGACCTTGAACTTTTCGCACTTCGTGCACGAAAACAACCACTTTAGGTATCACAAAAAATAGAACGTGTTACGCGTGCGCGCGAAAAAGTGTTTTTTACGCACTTGTAACATAATACACTATTCTGATGGTTTCTTCAAATGTGATGTTTCGAATTCATTCAAGTATGCATAAATAAAATTTTTCTGTACTGCTGCTCACGATTTCTCGTCTGGGAATTGGTATTACATACTTCCCAAACTCGAAAACTTGAAAATCACTACAGAAAAATATTGTTCCTGGGCTGTTGCGATGGGGTTTTTTTATTCGTGTTGTTGGCCACTCCTCGCCTACGGGTCGGAGGCCAACGCCACACGAGTAAAAAACCCCATCGCAACAGGCCGGAAAAATACTATTTCTATAAACATTTTATCGAACGGCTGAGGGCAGAGATAGAACTGTAAAAAAGACAATCGGTTGTATAGAAGAAAGGGATCATAAGAATAATGATTATGATTACATTCAATTAAGTTAAAAATCTGACAAAATTAGTTGAAAAGAAATGTTATTCAATTTAATAAAATGAAATAAACAAAGAAGTATACATGATAGAAGGAAATGATGCGCAAGAGCAATTTCCTACTTGTTTCTCCAGTGAAATGCCTCTGTACTCTTGTTGTCTAACAAAGCTTTCATTTGAGCCCCATTTGACGTTTTTCTATAATTCAATTATTTAATAATTGAAAAACATAGGGGATTGAAAGAAAAGAGATGGAAAAATGACCCCAATGAATAGACAGGAAAGTAAGTAGGTCACAGTGAAATTTCCGAGAGCATGGATTGCCATTTTGAATAGAACTAAAATTTAATATCAGGCGATTTTCCACGAAATTGATTATAAAATTCTCCTCAATTTGAAACATCGATAAACTATCAAAAGAATATGAAAGAGGGCGGAAGTTGAGTGGCTGTTGAACTCTCGTAAACTCCGATGGGGATTTCAAGTGCCTTTGGATTAAACGATCCCCTCGTATTTCCGTTTCCAATAATTCACCGATATTTTTAATGCTCAGTCGATTGGACCATAGACTCAATAGCGATTCCATTATTACGAAATCACCTATTCAATTAATTATTCAATTATTCCTTCGCATGTTCGCGGTTTTACGAGACTCCCGGTTCATGGGGAAAATGAATGCATTCTGAGGAAGAGGTTGTAGCGTTAAATTAATTTTAGACTTTGAGAGCACTTTCCTTCGTTTCATTGGATTTTTAAAATTAATTAGTTTTTTGTTATCATTGTTGATGGAAAATTCAAGTGATAAGTCGCGCGTTTTACTTTTCAAAAACCATTTTCTCAAACTACGACGTCACAGTCACGTCTCTTTCGACGATTCTTTTTGTTTTCACGCTTAAATTAGTATAAATATCATTTGAATTTTAAGGGTTGAAATCTGAAATGAACTATTATTAAATAGAAACTAAATTAATAAGAAATAATTTAATTAGAAGTGCCAAAATAATAATTAATAAAATAATTGAAGAAAGAATTTGTGGATTAATTTCGCCCATTCATCGAATTTAGAGCTCACGTAAAAAATAATCAATGATGAATAATTTTTTTTTGGGCATTTTAAATTTATTTTTCAACGATTCATTTCTCTCTCAATTTATTCCTAGTTTTTGGAAAATTTCGGAGAGAAAAAATGTTGAAAAAAAGGTGATAAGAACGAAAATGTCATGATAAACTGATGGATTAGTCAATTTCTTCGTTCGCAGCGGGAAACAATGAAGGGTTTTATTTCATCATCAAGTTTCTCTTCTAGCATCGAATGATCAAGGGAATTCCCACAAAATCAAATGTCGATAAAAGAGATCTCTGCATTAATAATCAAATCAGCCAACAGTGGCGCCACAGTCCGCTCCAGTGAAATACAAAGTGCCCCGTCGAAGGAAAATACTCAAAATTCTCCCCGAAAAATGTGTATTCATACGGCAAATATTATTGAATAAGAATTAAAAATTTTATTGTCGGATGAAAGAAAAATTTCAATAGATTGTGGCCCATGTCGAGCGAAACTACATGACTTTCCTCACGAATTGAAGGTTAGAAATAAGAGAGACTAGGACCATGTACAGTTTTGCGAAATTATGCATTCGAAATACATCCGTTTACTCGAAAAATATTCTTCGCCAAGAGAAAAGATTTGCGGGACACAGTAAATGGCAGAATATAAAACATGTCAAGGCGGAGAAGGATGCGGAAAAATCGACTCTGATTTCGTCTTATGTGAAGAAAATGAAGGTCGCTATTGCCGGTAAATAATCATTACTCATATGATCATTTATTTTATTTCACTTTTAAAACGAAAATAAAAAATCAGCAAAACATCTTGTTTCCTAACATTAAAATAAACTATAGTCCAGTTTCCGTACAAGACTTGACAAAGGTGCCAGAATTGAGTAGGAATGAAGTTGAGATATTGCATAAATTGCTGAAAATATATGGATTTATGGTATAGAACTTAAGGTGTTTCGGTTGAAAAGTCAAAATAATGAAAACAAAATTGGAAAATTCATGGGAGAAATTTCTAAGTGTGCGCTGCATCATTGAGAATTCTTGCACAATTTCTTCAGATCTCAGTTGTAAGAAAAAATAAATAAAATTTGGATGTTTTTGTAACCCCTCCAGCTATGACCTCCGTGGTTAGCCCACTCTCAATTAGGGGAATTTCCATGGCACCCAAAAACATAATGAACTATCGAGGAAAAACTAGTGGGTGATAAATCAAATCTTTCTTGAGAACACGTATAAGGTGCCGATTTTTTTCAGATTTCATAAGAAAGTTATTTGAACAAATGATTCGGAAAATTATGAGTTTCGGGGCACTTACGGCCTCACGCGCAGGAGCGTGATTCGAATGTCAGTGAGCATCATGGGAAAGGTATTGGTTGGACCATGGAACTGAGAGAGAGAAAACACTCAACAGGTTTTCCAACTCGAGACGCATTTTACACACTTAAATAGTTACTTGAAAATTGGAAACTTTCGTGCTCAGCGATTGAATCAGGGCTCGAGAACAATAAGACTCCCCTTCCGTTTCACCCCCCGGTGATCTACACACGAAACACCTTAAATTCTCAATGTGAACTACTTTGTTGAAATAATTAATTTTTCCCGCATTATCATTGAAATAACAATTAATGAAAATGAGACACGATCGCCCTGTTCTACTCCCTGCGGTATCTTATACAAAGATTGGACTGCGATCGCATTCTATCGCATAATAGAAACATATGAAACATCACTTGAATAATGTACCTTGATATAACTAGCGTGTAGTCCACTTGATGAATATATTACTCATACGGAGATACAATCTACAATCATATTTCCAAAATCGCCCAGAGGGAAGAAGTCACAAGCCCTTGGAGAACCTGAAACTAGCCCAAATAATAGAGGACGCCAAGAAGAAGTGTATTCCGGCTGGGACGATAGCGGGAGTTCTCGAGAGAGCGGAAACATCAAAGACTAGAGTACAGTCGGAGCTAGTTGACTTCAGAGGCCCCGGTGGGTCCATCTTCGTCGTGAAAATTTTGTCTGACAATCCACCATCGGTAAAGATGCTGTTGAATTCAGTATTCAAGAAGACTAGTTGCCTTGCGGGGGACGCGAAACTTCGAAATATCTTCAATCATCGGGGGGTCATTGTAACCGACGCTCAGAAGGATCTAGATGGCGCCACTGATGATGCTATTGATGTGGGCGCTGAAGAGGTCGAGGAATTCGAGGATAATGGAAAATTTTACAAGGTATTTCCTATTTATTATTATATCCTATTTACTAAAGATGAAAGAAACGTGAAGTTGTTTTATATCGAAATATCTCGAAACTGCCTGACCGCTAATCCTTAATTCTGATTGGTCAATATGTGACACGAAGTCATTCACAAAAAAAACACGCGGCATTTTCAAATTCTTCAGTGACATAATTTCAAATTCTTCAGTGGTAAATTTTTTTTTTCACGTCACATATATATATAATATATATATTTCACATGTATATACATCATCGGTGAAATTAATAAATTCTGTCCTTTTATGGAGACCGATTATTTTAAAAAATTGAAGATAATTAATTGAAAATGAAAAATTCT
Organism: Diachasma alloeum; assembly: GCF_001412515.2. Classification (NCBI taxonomy): domain Eukaryota; kingdom Metazoa; phylum Arthropoda; class Insecta; order Hymenoptera; family Braconidae; genus Diachasma; species Diachasma alloeum. The sequence continues at coordinate 1,116,218 of NW_021680378.1, read as the reverse complement.
TTATATATTCTTTTACTCTATTTCGCTATTCACTTCAATCATTAGTCGAATTCTCTTTGATTCATTATCAATATTTATAAGGTATTCATGAGAAAATGAAATTTAGTGAATTCCATTTCTTCATTTCAACAAATGAATAGATCAGCGCGCGCGAGAGCGCGCGCATAGATCTTGTTATTTACTAAAGATGAAAGATACGTGAAGTTATTTTATATCGAAATATCTCGAAACTGCCTGATCGCTAATCCTCAATTCTGATTGGTCAGTGAGTCGCGTGAAGTAGTCGCTGAAAGTAATCCCCGGTATTTTCAAATTCTTCAAATGCCAAAATTTTTTCTGCGTCATAGTTTTCATTTTTTCATGTGTGAAATTTATCTTTATATCAAAACATATCTAAATTGCCTAATTGTTGATCATGAGAAAAAAAAACAGTGTTTCTATATTTTTTTAACTCACAAATTATTCTTCACTTCCCAAATTTTTATTTGTTCATATTTATCATACGCAAAAATGATCAACTCTTGCTTCTCAGATTTTCAGACATAAATTCTAAACTCTACAAAATTCATGAAAATTCTTCGGTTTCCCAAGTAATTCGAGAAAAATCTTTGAAGATCTACGGTTATCTGGAAAACTGTGAAATTTTCCGAAGAATTCAAGAAATTTTTTCAGCTTTCTAGGAAATCAATTCATAACCCTCCCGTCATTTTTCAACAATTACAGATTTTAATCAGATTATTTTAAAAATTAAAAAAAAAAGAATTAATCGAAGATTAAAAATTATTCATTGATGTTTCATCTTCATTCTCTTAATTCTTTTTAAGTTATTATCAATATTTATAAAACATCTATGAGTATATGAAGTTTAATAAATTCGATTTCTTCATTTTCACAACGAATAGATAAGCGCGCACACAGGTCTAGTGTTGGAAATTTCTGAAGAATTTGTCGCATCAGAGTTTTCAGGAATTTAGATAGCACAGTCGCTAATTATCTGAACAATTGTCCTAGTTTTTTTAATGAAACCTCAAAATTCAGCCCAGGCTGGCCTGCCGACGCCCTTGGGGTATCACAATTAATTCCATGAAGCGAATACGAAGGGTCAAATGTTGATAGTGAAATATCATGAAACATATATTGGAAGTCACGAGAGTCAAATGTTAATCTGACCCTCCATATCTGCTTAATGATATTTAACATTCAATTTTTCGTCTTTCATGTTTGACACATGACATTTGGCTCTCAAAAATTCACCTGCAATATCCAAAACCATCAAAACAAAACTCATGAAAATTAATTGATCATCTTATATTTTTCAGTTCTACTGTCATCCATCAGTTCTCCATAAAGTCGTCACAAAACTCCAGTCCCTGAACTACACAGTCCATTCAATGGACGAGGAATTCACCCCGAATATCGTCACAAAAATAAGTGCAGACGATTCAAAGAAAATCGACCTTTTGTACAAAAAGCTCAATCAATTCGAGGAAATAGTATCCATCAATCACAATATCGACTTCAGTGATGAGGAGCAGCAGGCAGAGTCCCGAAGTTAATGTTAACTAGTTCCAACAAAAATATTTATCATTTAATAACAAAAAAAGGGTTGATTATTCCGTCGATCAACGAAGACGTGTGGAAATGTCTCCAGATTATCAAAATTTATTGAAATATATTAATTACATTTTCGTCACCTCCCTGCTCGATGAATACTCGTCATCATTACGTAAAAATAAATTCCTACAAAATCACATGTCAACCCCATACCCCCTGATATCATTGATATTTGACCCCTCAAAATGGAGAACTGGACTCTTCATAAAGAGCGACTTGAACTTTCTCTTGGACCTGTCCTCCCTCTCCCCCCCAGGACCACAAAATTCTCCAGAATTATTCTGCTGAAGTACCTCCTGCCTTCCCTCCCCCACTCCTTCACCCTCTCCCGCCAACTGTCCCTGCCCCTTTAATTTTTTATCCAAACCCTTCTCCTCCCTTTGTCCCTCACAATTTTCCTTGAAATTCTCAAAATTCTCGTCATCCCTATTTTTACTCTTCTTCTTCTTCTTCCTCGGGGTCTCACAATCCTCCCTCCCATCACCCACCACTGCCGCCCCCTCCCCCCTTCCCTCCTCCTCTGGAATTTCCTCAATAGTCTCTAAATTAGAAATTCGTCTCTTCCTCCTCCTCTCGTTCTTCAGGCACTTCCTCTCATTCTCCTCATTCTCAATAACTTCCTCACTGATGACCTCATCCTGGAGAATAGGATTGACATAACCCACAACCTCTCTGTGCCCTTCCCCCTCCCTCTTTGATTTTTTCCTCTTCAATTTATCGTTTTCTACCTCAAATTTATCCAATTTTCTCTTCATCTTCTTCTTCTTCTTCGATAAATCAGTGTTGTATTCGATTTCGTCGTTGAAGGTCACTCTTTTCTTGCAGGAGTACTCGTCGGAGAGGTCCAGGGCGTCATTGGAGACTCCAGGCTCCCTGGAGACCTCGAAATTCGTGGAGATCCTGGAATTCTCATCGATTTCTGTGTCTGGTGTGACAAAGGGGTTGAAATAGCCAACGATTTCGTCATTTTTCTTCCTTTTGGGCTTCTTCAGGGCCGCCAGGGGCCCTTCAGAACCTTCCCTGGAGGCTCCAGGATCTCTGGAGACCTCAAAACAATTGGAAATTCTGGAATTTTCATCGGCTTTTGAGTCTAAATTCAACGCAGGATTGACAAACCCTTTGAATTCATCATTTTTCTTTCTTCTCGGGTCCTTCAGGGACTTGACAGCCTCCAGGGGGACCTCTCCAACCTCTGGAGACTCCAGGTCCAGTCCTGGATTTTCAAAAACGAATTTCTGAGGGTCGCCTTCAGATTTGGCTGAATTTTTTTCGACTTCTGACTTTTTTTTCTTCGACTTTTTTGATTTTTTTGGAGTTTCAGAAACTGGAGACTCCAGCTCCAGCCCTGGATTCTCAAAAACAAAGTTGTGAGGCTTTTCTTCGGGTTCTGATGGATTTTTTTCATCTTCGGAATTTTTTGTCTTCGATTTCTTCGACTTTTTTGGAGTCTCAGAGGGAATTGCAGCGGCTGGAGGCTCTAGTTCCAGTCCTGAATAATTGGAAAGGGATTTTTTGAGGTTTTCTGGAGGCTCTGGTGGTTTTTCCACTTCAGAGTTCTTTTTTGGATTTTTTTTCGATTTTCTAGGGGTCTTGGAGGGACTGGAGGGATCTGGAGACTCCAGGGGAATTCCTGGAGTCTTAAGGAAGATTCTAGGGGGCTTCTTCGGGGGCTCTAGAGAATTCCCTGGAGGAATCGACGGAGAGGTCTGGGGAATGCACTCCACTGGATCAATCTCCTTGTTCTTCTTTTTTTTCGATTTTTTGGAAGAAGAGGAAATTTCCAGGGAATTTTCTGAATTTCCATGGATTTCAGAAGTTTCGAAATTATATTTTTCCTTTTTCTTTTTTTTTTTGGACTTTCTATCTTCAGTTCTGGATAATTCCTCTGTTGGAACATCATTTTGAGTTTCAGAAGAGTTTTTGTTTTCAATTTTCTTAGTTTTTCCAGAATTTTCTGGACCTGGAGAATTAAAGTCTAGTTGCTGACTCTCGAAACCGTCTGAAGGCTTCAGTTTCTTAGAATTTTGGTGAATTTCATCGACATTCGATGAAGAATTTGGAGTCTCAACGTAAAATTCAGATTTACGTTTCTTTGGTGTTTTATTTTCAACAATTTCCTGATTTAATTTTGATTTTTCCAGGGAAAATATGGAGGCAATCGATGGAGACGAGAAACCAAAGCCTACGTACCTTTCAGACTCACTTTCCGATGATTTCTCTTCGTCTCTTGGGTTTTTTTTAGGAGTTAATTGGAAATTCGGGAATTTCGATTTGAAGTAGTCACTCATGCTGCCTCCTTTGATGGTCAGAACACCAGCGGTGGTGTCTGGGGCACCGATGGGAGCGGGAGGATCTGAGGATGAGGGATCTAGGGGCTCAGGAGCTTTAGGAGCCTCTTGGAGGTCCTTCTTGCCGAATATATTTGCTAGGTCTTTGGTACTGTATTTGTTGACGTCTTTTCCACGAGTGAATTTTTGGTAACTGAAAGGGAAAATTATATTCCAGGATTAGTGATGAAATACTTATGCAATAATCATCTCTAGTTAATTATTATTTACTAATTAAGACTACAATTTTACAATCATCTTGATAATTAGTAGCTTTAGAGAAAAATAATCAAGGGGTAATTTTATCTTAAATTTTCATTCTTCTGAAGAGAGAATTTATAAATCTGAAAAAAGTCAAAGTTTATGAATGACTCATGAACTAATTGAGTATACGTACTGCACTCGAGCCCGACTCTGTTTCGACTTCAATTCCAAGGACTTTCCACTGAGATCAGTGGACTTTTTGATATCTGGAAGAGCTTTTTCGTCGGAGTTTTCCTCTCCTGTTTGGAGTTTCTGCAGGAGATCATTGAAATTCTCCTGGTGCTCTGTCCAGTATTTGTCCTGGTCATCTTTAGAGTAACCAAAGCCTGTAAAAATTCACTTTCTTCAATAAAAGTTCAACATAATCATTAAACTCATGAAAACAACGATTGAAACTAATTTCTGGATTAAATTAACGATATTTTTTATAAATGAAAACATTTCTTGTAATTTTCTATTTAATCTTGCGTCAGCAAATTACTTCTAAAATTGAATAAACAATTATTGATCCTCATTTGCTGTAAAAAAAAAATTATTCGAAGTTTACTGGCTTAAATTAATGGAATTGAGCCAAAAATTATGAGTTCACGTTCAATTTCAATAAAAATACCCCTAAATGTGCAACAATTTTTTTATCTTCACCTGCCCCAAAATTAATAAACCGATGAAGATAAAAGAAAACTTAATTTGATGCACTCAATATGGAAATTGACGTGTTGAAATACTCACCACCTGCATCGTCCTTGAATTTAACCCTCACATGCTCGGTCATGCCTTGCTCGTTGGCCCCGAGGCCTTTCCCACTCGTCCAACCCATCTTCTCCAGCATTTTCTGACCGAATTTGTTGGAATCTATAGAAAACAAATGGAGCAGACAAAATTTAATTTAATTGGCAGTAAAAATTATCGCTCATGAAGCTACAATTAATAATGGAATTATCCAGAAATTCCCGGAATAAATTGCAAAATATAGAGGAATTGAAACTTTTTGAGTAACAATAAAGGAGTTATCCAAATGAAATTTTAAGAGTCAAATATGATGGGTCAAACATGCATTCAACAATAGACCTTCAACATTTTCGATGTTTTTCACATAATATTCAATGAATAGATACCCAAACCGATAAATGACACCATAATTATGAAAATAAACTCATTTATAATCTTTAATAATCATTTTAATCAATAAATAATCTAAAACGAATGCAATTAATGACCAGAATTCCCAATGTCCAATATTTTCTGACCGAATTTGTTGGAATCTATAGAAAAAAAAATGGAACAGGCAAAACTTAATTTAATTGGGAGTAAAAATTATCGCTCATGAAGCTACAATTAATAATGGAATTATCCAGAAATTCCCGGAATAAATTGCAAAATATAGAGGAATTGAAACTTTTTGAGTAACAATAAAGGAGTTATCCAAATGAAATTTTAAGAGTCAAATATGATGGGTCAAACATGGATTCAACAATGANAAACCGATAAATGACACCATAATTATGAAAATAAACTCATTTATAATCTTTAATAATCATTTTAATCAATAAATAATCTAAAACGAATGCAATTAATGACCAGAATTCCCAATGTCCAATATTTTCTGACCGAATTTGTTGGAATCTATAGAAAAAAAAATGGAACAGGCAAAACTTAATTTAATTGGGAGTAAAAATTATCGCTCATGAAGCTACAATTAATAATGGAATTATCCAGAAATTCCCGGAATAATTTGCAAAATATAGAGGAATTGAAACTTTTTGAGTAACAATAAAGGAGTTATCCAAATGAAATTTTAAGAGTCAAATATGATGGTGGGTCAAACATGCATTCAACAGTAGACCTTCAACATTTTCGATGTTTTTCACATAATATTCAATGAATAAATAACCAAACTGAGAACCGACTCCATAATTATGAAAATAAACTGATTTATAATCTTTAATAATCATTTTCCTCAATAAATAACCTAAAACGAATGCAATTAATGACCAGAATTCTCAATGTCCAACATTTTCTGACCGAATTTGTTGAAATGTATAGAAAAAAAAATGGAACAGGCAAAACTTAATTTAATTCGGAGTAAAAATTATCGCTCATGAAGCTAGAATTAATAATGGAATTATCCAGAACTTCCCGAAATAAATGGAAAAATGTAGAGGAATTAAAACTTTTTGAGTAACAATAGAAGAGTTATCCAAATGAAATTTCAAGAGTCAAATATAACGGGTCAAACATGCATTCAACAATGAACGTTCAACATTATCGATTTTTTTCACATAATATTCAATGAATAAATAACCAAACTGAGAACCGACTCCATAATTATGAAAATAAACTGATTTATAATCTTTAATAATCATTTTCCTCAATAAATAACCTAAAACGAATGCAATTAATGACCAGAATTCCCAATGTCCAACATTTTCTGACCGAATTTGTTGAAATGTATAGAAAAAAAAATGGAACAGGCAAAACTTAATTTAATTCGGAGTAAAAATTATCGCTCATGAAGCTAGAATTAATAATGGAATTATCCAGAACTTCCCGAAATAAATGGAAAAATGTAGAGGAATTGAAACGTTTTGAGTAAAAATAGAGGAGGAGAGAGTTATCCAAATGAAATTTCAAGAGTCAAATATGATGGGTCAAACATGCATTCAACAATGAACCTTCAACATTTTCGATGTTTTTCACATAATATTCAATGAATAGATACCCAAACCGATAAATGACTCCATAATTATGAAAATAAACTCATTTATAACTTTCAAAAATCATTTCCCTCATTAAATAACTAAGAGGAATGCAATCAATGACGAATAGAATCCGTAAATTTCAAGATTATAACATGAAACAGATGATTCAAAGGGAAAGCAGTAACCGACGACTCAAAAACGTCCGGTGCAGCTGATAAATGACAGGAAAGCCCACAAACCTTCGCTCCATTGTTTTCCCCGCGGGTTGAGCGTCCACTTCTGCTTCCTCTTGGGCTCCGCGAGCATCGCCATAACCCCCAATTCCTCGATTTCCCGGTTCCCCAGTGATATTTATCCACCCAACAAAACCCCGACGGACAATTTCACATTTAGGATCAATTATCACCACTGGAGTGAATTTATCACGAGTATTCACCGCGAAAAACGACCGAGGGAATGTGCGACGATGTCGACGCGAGTGCGACACGTGCTCAGCTGTGCACAGCGCGGGAGATATCTGGGCAGAGTGGGGGGCGTTAGTTCCGGCGGAGTGGCGCTGACTGTTGAAAAAGCGCGCAAAAATCTATTTTCGATTTCATTTCAGTAGCGAAGTGGTAAAGTTTAAGTCGACCTATTTCCCAGTTGAGTTTTAGAGGAATATTTCCAAATCTAAGGGAGATAGCGCAATTTTCGTAATTACTTTTTTTGTAGCACTCAATGAGATCCACAAAAAAGGTTATAACAAAAATTTTGCTATCTCCCTTAGATTCCGAGATATTAATTGAAAACTGGTCAATAGTCAACATTGACTTATGCCGTTTTACCACTTCGCTACTGATTTCTTTTAAACATCATTCGCACATGAGGAGTGAGTCAATAAAAAATGAGAGAGAGTCGAATATCAAGAGCTAAATATGAAAAATATACAGAGGATTTGAATGTTCCAGGCATTATTATATTGTGGCGCCTCGGATTGTGGAGTGTTACAACCCATATTTAGTAAGGAACCACACGGGAAATAGTTTTATAATTCTAAACATTCTCAAAAGACCTGTGATGTCAACTCAGATGCCAATGAAACCCTCGGAGGCGACAGGAAAGTTGAAAAAAAACATTTTTCACTTTCACCCCGATCAACGGTCAGATCTTGGATCTATATAGGTCTATATAAGGCGGACTCCAGCCACCAAAATTCATAAGCCGTTTGAAAGCTCAACCGTAAACCCCACGTTCTTCACCAGAAAAGTTCTAGAAGTGCGATAAATTTGGGGTCGAATCGATCATGAATCAAGTGAGCATTGTGTTTTTAGTGATGGCTGTCATCATCGGATGCGTTTCCTATGCTTTGGCTGCATCAATGCCTGATCCTGATCCACAACGGGGTGAATATCTGACTTCAGTTTTCATTAGAGCCCATCACATTCTCATATTTTTCTCATGATCGATTTTTTAGATCTCGGTAATTCATTATAACAACGCGACATCAGCTCTTTAATGATCTTCAAAATTGTCTTTCAGCTTTGAATACGAAAAATGTTCAATATCTGAATTTCCCATTCACTTTATAATTTTGTATTCTCAATTGTGTTGAAAATGTGGGAAAAACATTCCACTTCATTCACTGATCCATAATAAAATTGCTGACTTGTGAAATTACTTCATGCAGACAATTTATTGAATTTACGAAAATAAAGTTGTCTTATTTTGCAGAAGGAGACACTAAAGTTTGTTAATTGAAATAGAATTTCTCCGTCAATATGACACAATTGGTGTTCATAAATATTCCCTCAAACTAATGTTCAAGATAAATTCTGAAAATAAATTCCAGTCTTATCAGGTTACTACTGATAAATACACTAAACCATGAAGGTACCCATTGCCTCAAGGTCACCAAAAACTTAAAACCCAACAATACGATGATGATTCAGTGGATGAATACCTTCTGACGAAGATGAAAATGAATAGAAAATTATTTATTTTCGATTGCCACTAACAATAAAACCAATTGTTCTACTAATGAAACATCTAAATTTAGACCAAAGGTCAAGGATACACCAGATGTACTCCAAACAATCCGCTGCCCCTCGAGGTATTTGTTCGTTTCATTATCAAATACTTTTGGAAGAGAGGGGCGATAATGGCTGGAGGGGGTTCTCGTGGTGCCCCTTTAAGCAGATCAGTGGTATTTTTGCTTGCTTCAGTGGAAGAACTTGCTTGCTCCAGTTTGAAAAAAAAGACTACTGGTGAGGCTTTTAATCATTTATTTTCTAATTTCCTCGCTCAGTTTCGAAAATAGACTAGCCGATTTTTTTTAGAATTTAAAAATTTTCCTTGTTTTGCAATTCAGCTTGATTGCTTGGTTTCCAATAAAGTGATTCTCTATTGTACCGTAATTATGAGAAAAGTTTCAATTTAATTTTTTAATAAATTTGTCAGGAAAACTCGACCCAGTCGAATCAATAATTTCATTTTAATCGATTCATTTTGAAAAATTTTCATGATTTTTTGCTCGATGTTTGGAATGGTCTAGTAGCTGTTATCAGCCGTATCATCGACGTCTGTCGTACACGTGGGTTCAAGTTCGTGGGGAATAGTGGTGGGGGAGCCGTTCAGCGAAACCCGTTTGAGGCGCATTTATTTATCATTGTTGCAGCGGTATTTATCGTTGTGTGCAACGCCAGGCGCATTAACTGTATTTGTTAGTAATGTAATTTCCTCATCAACGCTGGCAGTAATCGGGAAAAGCATGAGGAAATTTCTTCAGATTTATTTTAGCTTCATAAAAAATGAGAGTGGAAGTGAAAAGTGGAATTAAAACGTCGCAGTTAGGCCAAGATTGAAATGAATATAATTGTGTGGAATGCCGTGTGGAATTTTTATTGTGTTAAATCGCATTTTCACGTGCAGATAATTTTTTTAAATGGATGCACTCAAAGAGGGATGGTTTAGTGAGATTAATGACCTGTGGCCCGGTATAGCGGTTTCCCTGGAGGTAACCAAGGTGTTGCATCGGGAAAAATCACCGTATCAGGATATTTTGGTGATTGATACGTGAGTTCCACTATTTTTTACACAATTCTAATATTTTTTTTAACCCCAATCTCGCGATTTATTCCTTTTTTCCGAGAATATTTTTTCGAGGGGCCATTCATTTGAAAATCCGGTGACACAGTGATTGTTGATTTCACGGGATTTCAGGGAGATTTCCATGATTTCATGTGATTGCCTGGGATTTTTTGGATTTCGCGATTTCAGGCGATTTCAAATGATTTCAAATTTTCGATTTCATGCATTTGCGGAGGACCCTAGTAGAAATTTTTCTCTCAAGATTTTTTTCTACTAGATTATGGGGCACGAATTTTCTAAGTTTTTTTCCGCTGGAGTTTGTTTTGTTTTATATTATAGAATCCGAGTGCAAAAAACTTAAAAAATTGATGCCCAAGCTTTCCCAGCAAACTGTATGTCGACAATTTGTCGACGAATTGCCGATGTCCTGTTAAATTTTAGATGGTACTGGCAAAAATTGTTTTCTGGGTTCTTACACAGAGAGAAATATTCAATAAAAATTGCGTATCTTTTCCTTAATTCCGGAACGAAATGTGGTTGTAGGAAATTTTACGGAACTGTCACGGAATTTTTCCAGAGCGTTCCGTAATTTCTACCTGAATTTCCTGTGAAAAATCCAATACCGTCACTTAAATTTTCTGAGTCGATTTCGTAATCGGTGAGCGAATTGTGAGTTCCGCAATTTTTACTGAACATTTCTCTCCGTGTATAGAAAAAATCTCAAGAGGAAAATGCAAAGAGAAATTCGACATCTATTGACTTTTTCTTGTCGAATATCTAATAAAAATCCCATAGGAACCCCTTAAAATTTCTATAGAATTCCAATAGAATTTTCCAGCGAGATCGATAGGTTTTCTATTGAATTTTTTTTCTGCGTGAATTTCATAGATTTCATCGATTTTTTTTTCCAGAAAAGCACATGGGAGAACTCTAATTCTCGATGGAATAATTCAATGCACAGAGCACGATGAATTCTCCTATCAAGAGATGATATCATTCCTTCCACTTTGCAGTCATCCAAATCCGAAAAATGTGAGTCATAAAAAATACAGTCTTTATATTCTTTCTTTCTTTAGTGGAAGACGATTCCAGGACAAAATCCATTCGGAACTATAAGAAAAATACATGAGATGACAAAAATTTACAAAGGCTACTCTGGACATATTATAAACATCATCGTTAAGAAAAACATAATATATGAAAAATAACATAATAGTATAATATATGCTAATATATGTATAGCATAATATATGTTTCGGTTGAAAAGTCAAAATAATGAAAAAAAATGCTTGAAAATTCATGGGAGAAATTAAGATGGAGCATACTTAATTAATTAAGTATGCTCAATCATTAAGAATTCTTGCACATTTTCTTCAGATTTTAGTTTCAAGAAAAAAAAAATTATGAAATTTTGATGTTTGTGATAAATCAAATTTTTCTTGAGAATACGTATAAGTTTCAGATTTTTTTCAGATTTCGTCAGAAAGTTATTTGAACAAATGATTCGGAAAATTATGAGTTTCGGGCAATTACGCCCTCACGCGCAGGCGCGTGATTCGAATGAAAATCCAATGAGAAAACACTCGACAGGTTTACCAACTCGAGACGCATTTTAAAATTATTTCAATAATTAGAATAACATCCAATAAAAATTATTTGACACCGGTAGGTGATGAGAAAAAAATCATTCAATCTGATGAATAAAATCAATATTCAAAAAATGTTCAAATGAACACTTAAATAATTACTTGAAAATTGGAAAATTCCGTGCTCAGCGATTGAATCAGGGCTCAAGAATAATAAGACTCTCCCTCCGTTTCACCCCCCGGTGATCAACACACGAAACACCTTAAGGGCAGTAGGGGGAATGGAATTCCGGGAATTGGCACAGACATTTTATATAAGACACCTTCTTCGCTGCTTGCATCAAATAATTCATAGACAATTAATTTTCCAGCATGAAAATCCTTTGTTCGGAATCGTGACAAATTGATTAATATTCAGAATTTTACCACAAATCCATTTCGCGCTTTAAAAAATAAAGTTTTCGGAAGTTTGAACAATTTCAATTATTCAATTCCATGTCTACGATGTTTCGACAGGTGTTGATAGTCGGGGGAGGCGATGGTGGCGTCGCCAGGGAAGTAGTGAAACACCCCGGGGTGGAGAAGGTCGTTCAAGTAGAGATTGACCCCGCAGTTCTGACGGTAGCGAGGACCTACCTTCCCTTCATGGCAGCTGGACTAGACGATCCCAAACTCACTGTCAATGTGGGGGATGGATTTGAATTCATGAAGCAACATCGCGGGGAGTTCGATGTCATCATAACCGACAGCAGTGATCCAATCGGTAAAAATAATCCCGATGAATTTTTTTATTTAAAGAAGAATGGAGAGAAAAAAATTTTTTTAGAAATCTTAAAAAACGACATTTTGGTTGAAATCTTAAAAAACAAAATTTTGTTTTGAAAATCATCACAAAAACATTTTTTCAACTCCAAAAAATCCGAAAATATTGTCTTTATGCAATTCTTCATTGTCTCCTCTTCCCAAAAATCAATAAAATTAGTGTTTTATAGTGAAAAAATTCTTTCAACTTCAGCAATGAAGTATTCAATCCTTAGAGTTGATTAATTTTCTTCACAAGAAAGTTTTATCTCGAAAATATTGTCTTTTTGAAATTCTTCAGTTTTATCCTCTTCTAAAAAATCAATAAAATTATACTTTAATAGTGAAAAAATTTCTTCAACTTCAGCAATGAAGTATGCAATCCTTAGAGTTAATTAATTTTTTTTTAGAAGAAAGTTTTATCTAAAAAATATTGTGTTTTTGAAATTCTTCAGTTTCTTCTCTCCCAAAAAATCAATAAAATTATTGTTTTATAGTGAAAAAATTCTTTCAACTTCAGCAAAGAAGTATTCAATCCTCAGAATTTATCATTTTTTTAGAACAAAAATTCATCAAGAATTCTCCACTATTTATGTTTAATCGAAGGTCCCGCTGAGTGCCTTTTCCAAGAATCTTATTTCGCCCTGATGAAGGCAGCATTAAAACCCAACGGAATAATCTGCAGTCAAGCCGGTACCGCATGGGCCAATCTGGATCACGTCACCAAAACCCTGAATCACTGTCGAACAGTTTATCCAGTTACCGCATATGGAATTGCAGCTGTGCCTACCTATCCCACTGGACAAATTGGGTTTGTCCTTGGAAGTCTCGATCTCGTACGTAAAAGTTTATTTCTCAATTATTCAGGATATTTATCCACTAATGTTGCAATAATGATTCTCCTCTTTCTTCACCATTACCACATCCCTCAAACTGTCTCACACTCATATCATCTGCCACTATAGGTAAAACATAGACAACTAGGTAAAACAAACAATTTTTTTGTACTATAATATTTTTTTCTATTTTATTAAAATTATGCATTTTTTATATTGAATTTTTTCCTAATAAAATATATATATATATATATACTACATATTTTATATTTTATATTTATTTTATTATATTTTTTAAATGAAAAAAAATTACATACATATATATATATATATATTTTTTAAATATTTTCTTATTAATATATAAGGTATTCAAGTTTAGGATGGAAATAATCCTAAGTCAAGCATGGCGGAATAGATTGCTGACCAAAAACGTTACATTCTGTTTTTAAAAGAGGAAAAAACTTTGTAATCACTCTAGGCTTGTACAAAAATCGAGATATCCGCCTGCTTTTCTCTCATTGTCCCTCTACAACCAATACTTTCTATATAGTAATATAATGAATTCCGCTAAAAATAAATAATAATATTCACTGATTTATACGAATAATTGTGAATACTTTCTGCACGATGACTGCTCGTTGCAGAAAACGAATTTCACGGAGCCGGTGAAAATCTTCACTGAAGAGGAACTCGATAAGATGAAGATGAGATATTACAACGATAGAATCCACCGTGGAGCATTCATTCTTCCCAGATTTGTTGAAAAAGCCCTCAAACCATCCTCCAAAACTCCAGAGGAATCGGCAAAAATTTCATGAATAGTTTCAAATGAGTGAATTTATTTCAATTGTTGTACACGAAATTTGTTACAAAAAAAAGAAATGAAAAATTCAAAAGTGATTATTGAACTCTCAATATTTCACTCGGGAAAAGAAATATTTTTCTCATGTCAACTGCACAATCACTCCCTCCGAAAATTATATTTTCTACCCATAGAATACACTAAATAAATAAAACAGCAATTTATATTACTTGTTAAGGATTTTTATTTTTTTTTCTCATTTCTTAAAATATTTCTCTCGACATTTTAATCATGAATTCACATAATACCACGAAACAGTTGAATAATTGTAATAAAAATCATGATCAAAAATAACACTCCAAAGTACTAAATAAAAATTCATAAAAATGTTCCACAATTATTTTTTCCTCAATTAATTTTTTTACTTTAATAAGGCTTCATTGGCTCGTCTCAATTACCATGTAAAAACGTTAAAAATTATCTCCTTCCTCAGAATAAAATACCTACTAAATCAGTATTATCGATTAAAATTATTGAAAACAATATCTGGGTGATTATAATTGTTGTAAATAAAATAAAATTCCTCTAAATTAATTACAATTATCATTAATTGCTTTGTATACATATATATAATAATATATTATCTGCTTGTAATCATCGAGGACCCATCGTCCATTGAATAATTCATTATTTCCATTGGTGAATGGAGAAACAAATTTCATTTCAATTTTCTTAATTGACAAATTGTTTAATTCATCCACGAATTACCCAAAAAATCACAAATTACTCGTTCATGTCGTTGAATCGTTAATTAATTAATAAAGCATTATATTTTTTTGGTAATTACTCAATTCGAAATAATTGATTAAGGCATCGAAAATCTCCACTTTGTGCATCAAAATTGACTCTCATCCCCTTAAAATATCATTAAAAAAATTAATAATTGCACTTTAGTATTCATTAATCACCTGTTCACAATAATAATTGAATTTTATAGCAGAAAATTTCGAAATTATCTCGAGATTCGGGTGTAGATAATGGGAGTAGCAACAGACTCGAAAAAAGTAGAAAAGAAAAAAAATTAATTAGTTAAAAGAAAAAAAGATAAGTCGATTAAAAAGTGGGAGTGGCGCCATTTCGGTCACTGACTCCCGGAAAATTAATAAAATTAAATGATATGTTGCTTCTCTTGTTAATCGTCTCGCGTGTGTCAACGTAATTAACATTTAACAAACGAGAAAGAAAATAATAATTAGTTGTTCTAAACTAAAAAAAAATGGGGAACTGATTAAAATAAAAATTCATCTAGAACTAAATCCTTTTATTCTGTCGAGACTACGGGAAGCAGTGACTAAAAAAATTATCATTTTTTGTTACAATGATTGTTTTATCGACGTATGGACGTTTTTCACTGAATTCATACCTCAATTTTTAAGGTTATCAATTGAATATGAACGATGTTCATACAAAGGCAATTGTGTTTTAATCCTAACAAGGCTAAATCGAAAGCACTTGAGATGGCTAGCTAAGGACACTTATCTAATACTCATCTAAAAATTTATAGGTTATGTAATTTTGTGTTTTTTCATGTCATCGTATTTCTCAATTTTCCATTCGTGAAAAAAAAGCCTGAGAAACTTTTCTTCCTTTCTCAATACCCCTTGAAACGTAAAAAACTGTCTCCCTCCCCCCAAATTTCATTAATTCATATTTTTCGGACACAATAATAAGGCAGTACACGAGAAAATCCTGGGAATCCCAGAAATCGCAGAATTTTTTTCCCATTCCTAAGTCGCTTCCGCTCATCCCCCCTGCCCCTTGAATTTTCTACTTCTGCTCAAAACTCAAAATTTTATTTCTGCTCTCATGATGTTTCGATACAGTCATGGTGACAGTTTTTTTCTCAGTGACTTTTTGGGTGACATGTTCCTTCTGACTCTTCTGCTCTGTCATGGAGAACCTCCCACTGTCGCCCCCCTTAAAAGTGGTCAGATCACTTCCACTAGTGACAAACTCCTGCTCCTGGGTGCTCTCAAAATTACTAGACGAAGATGTCTGCCCAGGTATTGACGAATAAACCTTGGTCGTTATTGTTTCCACCCGTCCCCCAGGTAAAATTTTACTCTCAACATTCGTGTAACTCTGATTGTCCCCAAAATTTCCTAGATTTGATTTTCCCCCAAAGCTCCCCAGACCCGTTTTATCCCCAAAAGTCACTATATTCGATTTTTCCCCTAGCCCCTGTGAAGTCCCCAGACACCCTCCCCCAAAAATCCCCACATTCGATTTTTCCCCCAACCCCTGTGAATTCCCTAGACTCCCTCCCCCATAACTCCCCACATTCGATTTTTCCCCTAGGCCCGGCAAGCCTCCCAGATCCTTCCTCTCCCCTGTGCCCCCCACAAACTTTTGCACCTCCGTCTTAAAAGTCGTCATTGGCTGTGAGAATCTCTCCCCCCCAAATCCCCCCTCCTCCCGGGCCCCAAAGCCCCTCCTACCGCTGGAAATCTGGGGTGGTGGTGGGGGGAAAGGTCCCTCAAACTCCTGATTGATCTTCCTCTCGATCGAGCTGTACTGACCCAGCCCATTATTATCCCCAAATCCCTCCTGATAACCCCTCTCAAATCCTGGCACCTGATGCCTCTTATCAACCAACCCGTACTGCCCCTCATCCCTAGAACCCTTCATCCTCCGCTCGAGAGTGCTTTGAGTGGAGTTGACCTTCTCAGGACTGACAAGATCACTCCTGTCACCAGTGGCAATGTTCTTCTCTGGCATTCGTGGTGTAGATGTCACAAAATTATCGGGACTCTTCCTTGCAATATAACCTGACGAGTAACTCTCGTAGCCGCTCTGATCGGCGTCGCAGTCCGTGTCCGAACAGTCCGGACGATTCTTGTACTTTGCCTGCCTGATAGCCGTCAATCTTCCCCTAGCTTCCTCGAGTTCCTTCTCAATTCTCAAAACCTCAGAGCGTGCGTTGATCTCCTGCGCAATTCCCCCCACCATTCTCTTGTTGAGAACTAGGGATCTTTCTTCCTCCTGTTGGATGGCTTGTTGCGCAGCGCGGACAAGATTGTCTGTTGCTTTTTTGACGGCGTTGCCAGCATTCTGAAGGCGTTTCGTGCTCTCTGAGTCTGGATCTGCTTTGACCTTGCAGGCAACGAGAAGTTGTGCGGTGCTGGAAGCCACCTGTTTGGCGCTCGATATGAGTTTCTCCTCGGAAGAGACACCTTGCACCAGAGCATTGGCCGATTCCACTAGACTATGAGTGGCTGCGGCGACTAGACGAGCCGCGGAGATGAGGCCCTCCGACCATTGGCCATCGTCCGAGGAGGTCAGAGGGGTTCGCGAGACCTTGCCGGTGGCGATCAGCTCTCGTTGGGCTGCGGATGCCGCTTTTATGAGAGCTGATGTCGCCGCCGCAATAGACTTGGCGGCTTCCAGAATCATCTCGTCGAAGTTCATGTCTTCGGATGTTTCCTGAAGACAGAAGGAGATGATCTATCAAAGTTTGGACAGGTTTTGAAGGACTAGGTCAATTACATGAAGGAAGATAGTCATTTTTAGATGACTGTATGTTATTTAATGGCATTCCCCTTTGTTGGTTGTTGTTGTGATGGCTGCCCGTCGTGATAATATGTTTGATTCCTGGTCGATCTCTGAGTAACACAACCAAGAATATCAAACATATCTTACGAAAGTGCAGCAAATGGTCATTTTGCCTGTGAATATTAATATTGTTCGCAAAGTAATGAACTCAATCATTAGTTTCCCTTTACACTCATCCTTCATAAGTCCTAAACTTTCGTATTAACATGCGTTAATCCATGGCCATTATCTTCAAGATAATCTGATGTATCGCATTTTAAAATATCACGTTTCATACATTCATAAATATTAGGTGCTTTGAACTCATACAAAAGACTATATCCATATCCACAAGTTTACTATTTCTACCAAATACTTGCTTGACATCATTTTACTGAAAATCCTGAATGAAGATAGTGCCAATGTGGAATTTGGTGTGGATAATGAGGCTTCAATATCATTAAAATTTGGATAAATGATAATACGTCTTGACCTTTGCAAAACTATCTTCTACTCTCAAACTAATGAACTCAATCATTATATTTCCATTATACTCATCCTTCATAAGTCCTAAATTTTCGTATTAACATGCGTTAATCCATGGCCATTATCTTCAAGATAATCTGATGTATCGCATTTTGAAATGTCAAGTTTCATACATTCATAAATATCAGGTGCTTTGAACTCATACAAAAGACTGTCTGTATCCATATCCACAAGTTTAGTATTTCTACCAAATACTTGCTTGACATCATTGTACTGAAAATCATGAATGAAGATGGTGCAACTGGGTAAAATTTGAACAAATAATGAGATATCTCACCTGAATGCTCCTCCTAGGTCTCAAACTCGCCAACTTCTTGGCTGCGGCATCGATACTGGCAGCGGCACCCAACAGTTCATTCTCAGCAATTACAGTAGGATCATCAGGATCGACCCAGTCAGTTCCCTTCAGCAACTCGGCCACAGCCACAAGTTCAGTGACACTCGTAGCAATCTTCCTCGAGATCTGGGGCAGCGTGTGCTTGGCGTCTCCAGACTTTGACGAGATCATGAGGATTGCCTGGAGGAGTTCGCGATAATTAAGAGCCACGTCATGACCAGCTTGAAGGGTCCTCTCTCGCAGATCCCTTGTCTCCGCGCAGTGATGGGCAGCTGCTTTGCAGATCGACAGCATATCGCTGATGGCTTTCCGTCCCATGTTGGCAGCCGCGATAATGTCGTCCTGCTTGCAGCTGTTTCCAGCAGCCACTGCCTTGGCCGTCGCTGTGGTAATGCTCTTCGTGCATCTGACGAGATCCTCCGGGGTCACTGCACCCCTCTGATAATCTGGGGTGTTTGACGCTCGGATTTCCTGACCGATTGCTTCGATAGTCGACTCCAGAGCTCTTGTACCTCGTGTGTGTTCATCCTCCACTGCCTTCACCGTCTTCAGCAGGGACGTCACGTTCGTCACCATCACCTGGGGGCAAAAGGTGGCGCTTCGTTAGGGGTTTGAGGTTGTGGAGGGAGATCGTCGAGATGCTGTTAGTGGAGGGTTACTGCCTTTTAAACCCTGAAAATAATTCATAAGCTGGGGAGCGGGGGTCAGTGGAGGTTAAGAAGGCGTTGAACATAAAAGGGAGTGTGCCTATTTTGTATTTCATGTGTTAATGGACAATCGTTGATGAGGGGATGGTACGCCTTTCATAGATGGCGTCTTGTTATTCGGCGGTCCCAAATTGTTAAGAAAAGGTTCTTCTGGGAGGTTTAGATGGGTTAGGCAGATACTTCTTGTTACCACAACACAAATTCTTTTTTTTCCTTGAAATGTACGTACCTACATTAAATTTGATGATTTTTTAAAATTACTTTTGATTTCTGAGGTTAGGAGGGATGGGATTAAACTTGAAGTTTAATGAATTTTCTTGAGTTTATTATAAGATTACAAATGGTGAGAATGAATGTTTGTAAAAAGCTACGGTGGGTAGGAAAAATTGTTGATGTTGAGCAAAAGGAGAGGGGATAAATGCAAAATTGAAACGAATGAAAAAACCCGAAGATTGGATCCCCTTATTTTGACTTGTCACTC
The DNA here is from genome assembly GCF_001412515.2 of Diachasma alloeum. Taxonomy (NCBI): domain Eukaryota; kingdom Metazoa; phylum Arthropoda; class Insecta; order Hymenoptera; family Braconidae; genus Diachasma; species Diachasma alloeum. The sequence goes on along the minus strand of NW_021680378.1, from coordinate 1,096,561 downwards.
AACAGATATAGGCCTTCTCTTAATAAATCCAAACATAATAGGGTTGGATAGTGATTGAATTAGTGAAAAAAATGCTACATGAGTAGCAGAAGATCGGACGTTCTTTCGGTAGGTTGATTGGTGTCTGAGGACGACAGAAGTCTCATGAGTTCCTCCTCCTGATCTGACACTATCCACTCAGACTCGGATCCAGTTGTATCAGCCATTGGTAAGATTTGTTGATTCAGCTGACGCTCAACTACCTGATAGTATTGCATTACCCGTACCAATTAGAATACCAATAAAATTCCGATAATTACGTTCATCAAAGTCCACCAAAATAATCGACAAAAAAAATAATAGTACAACATCAAAGCGAAAAAAAAGTAATGAAAAAATCTTCGATCATCTACGCATTCAAAATTTAAAAAAAATATAGAAATGAATTTTAAAAAAAGAATCGAAAAATCGCAACACACAAGACGAGAAGAAAAAGACACATAAAAATAGAGAAATAAAAAATTGAATAATCTTAAGATTTTATGGTGGACTTTAATATTGAACTTTATCGATGAATTTTTTGGACTCCAATTTTCAGCTGCTCAAGTTGATAAAAAAAAATATCCCATATCGTTTTCGCCCAATTTTTCATGTTAATGTACGAAAAATGTCAATTAAAGTCCACCCAAGAAAAAAAAAACGAATAACCTTTTGTTAATTGAGAAAATATTGACAAAAAAATAAAGTAGTTCGTGAATCTCCCAAGTAACTCGAAAGTGAATAAAGAATAGAATTTCATTTGACAATCAGGAGAGGCCGATTATGTCCATAACCTCAAACTCCAGAATGAAAATGAAACGCTCGGCCCCGGGGATTCCCCTGACTATTAAATGCAACCCCAACCTCGAAAGCGTTAAACCAAACAAGCAATAACTTTAAAAAATTCTCTTACCTTGGCAGAATCCTTGAGATGCGCCATGCTGGGATCATTGATTGGTTTCCCACTGGCAGCCTTAGTCGCATGAATAAGATCGCCTAACGCCGAAGCAACATCCTTCACCGCGTTGATCAGCATGACCTGTGCCTCAGCATTCTGAGTGCCAAGGCTAGCAGCTCCATACTTAACAACCTCGGCCAACTGGACAATAGTAGACACTGCATTCTGTGCAGCAACAGCCAGCTGTTCCTGAGAGGAGGCAGCCCCGGCCACAAGAGTCTTCGTGTCCTCAACCAAGGCCTTCGCAGTCTTCAGAATATTCTCCCTGTGATCAGCAAAGGTATCCCCCTCATTCTCCGCATGAAGAGTACCAGCAGTAGCAAACATGATGGTGGTATCCAGATCTCCAATGATCCCAGAGACAGTGCTTGCGGCGTTGATGCAGGCCTGAGTGCCCCTGGAGCCAGCCTGAAGTGCTGAAAGTACCTCAGACACCTTTTCCGTAACAATCTTTCCGCTCTCGGACACCTCCCTCTGGGTGTAAGCATCCCCAGGTGTCAGTTGACAGACCCCAGAGGCCCGCACAATATCCGCACATGCCCTCCCCAGGTCCTGCACTCCATTCCTCAACCTGGAAGACACCTCAGGACTGGAAGCGGCCGCCGAGGCCCCAGTGCAATCTCTCGCAAGTTGTGTGTACTTGTGAGAAATGTCCACTGCGAGGGGTCCCAACCTTGCCACATCAGTACTGGACTTGGTCGACATCTCTTGGGCCAATCTAGCTATCTCCTTGGCAGCCTCAACCATCCTCGTCTGGTAGTCAACATAAGAGTCCACTGAGTCCGTCGAGATTCTCGTGTCATCTAATCTGATCATAGCCCTGCTGATGGTCTCGATCAAACCAGTGACAACTCCATGAGATGTTGAAATCATCTCCAGAGTGCTCTCCAGCTCTCTCAAAGCGTCCTTCGTCCCCTCCACTGATTCATCGACCTCCGAGTGAAGAGCCATTGCCTCATGATTGCCTCCAGTCTCCTTCGCGATGTAGACTAACTGCAGAGCTGACTCGGCAACTGTCTTCGTCTGGTCCAACAACACAGACTGCTGTTTAGAGTTCACCATGTTTGACGCTGCGCCAATGGCACTGGTGACCAAGGGCTCATAGGACCTAGCCAATTGCTGGACACAAGGGCCGACGTTCTCCGGCTGGTACTTTGCAGCTGTTCTCAACGGCTCTAACTGCTCGCGCAACTCTCTCGTGTATCTTTCCATCTCCTCGATGAACCCTTCCTGAGAGTTCTCTTTACGAGGTACGAGAGACTGTGAGACTGCACTGAGAGTCGCCGAATCCAGTTCCCTTATCCTTGCTGTTAACTTCTCGATAGCTGTATCGCACTCAGTCTGGCCTGGGCTTTTCTCCCGAATCGACGAGACTAGAGTCTTGATCGAGTCTGATACAGTCTTGCTGTGTTGCGCAAGTCTCTGCCAGGCAGGTTCGTCCTGCGGACTGGCTTGGAGGCTCTTCGAAGTCTCGACGATTGCACACGCGCCATCTATGATCGCTTGTTCAGGCCCGGAGACCCTCTCCGCAGTGTGGATCACCGTTCTGGTGTACTCGATGCACCCCGCGAACTCACAGAGATTATCGACGGCATCTAACAACGGTCTCGTTGCGTCCGAACACTTCTCGCGATTAAGGTCCGAGTAATCTTTGTCCAACGCTTTGATCTCCTTTACGAGATTCGCGGTTGAATTCGCGACGTCCTTCGCAGACTGGACGTAATGTCTTTTAGCCACAGGATCATTAGTCTTACTGGATGCCTGCCTGCAAGCGTTGCAGAGAGCGCTAGTGTGTTTCGCGATCATAGTTGCCGCTTCGAGAATCTGTTGCTTCGAACTCTTCGGATCAGTGAGATTTTCGCAACCCGCGTGAATCGCCTGTGCAGCTCTCGAAAATTGACTCTTGTCCACGACAATCTCCTCCACGACTTTTCGTCTCAATGTTTGAGTCGTTGCTACTGTCGTCGCGATTCTCAGTTCCTCCGCAGCGGTTTTGAGTTGCTCTTGCATTCGTGAGTCGTGAGGGCTTGACGCACACTGTCGCGCAGCCTCCACCATTTTCGAGGTGGCATCGGCGAGAGCCTTTGCGGCCGCCAAGAGCCGTCGGTTGAGGTCAGGATCGGGTTGCCGTTCTGCCTCGTCCTTGATCGATTGAATAAGGTGGGCTGTGGCTTGACCCACGATGCGCGCTTGCCGCACCATTTCGGGCGCGTCTCCCGAGGACGCGAATAGACGATCAGTCGCGCAAATTATCGTTTCAACGGCGCCATCTTGAGTTGTTTCTTTCGCGCGTTCTCCCGTACGCGTGGCCGTGCGAATGTGGTTTAAGAGGTCATTCAAGGTGCGGGAGACTTCTGCGGCTGCGGAGGACAGCTCCTTGAGGAGGTTGTCGTCTCCGCAGGTCTCGTTGCAAACGTCCACGAGATTTTCAACGGCTTTCGTAACTTCGCGAACTGCGTTCATCAGCTGGGTTTGACACGCGGGGGATTGGAGTGTCGGCGCGACGACTTTCGCGCATGCTACGAGTTGGGAGGTCGCGAGCGCACATTGAGTCGCGGCGGAGATGACGCGGTTTTGGGTTTGCGAGTCCTCGCACGTGGCCGCGATGTTACGGGCTTTTAGGACGAGTGCTGCCGTGGTATTGGCAACGGCTTTCGCGAGCGCAAGAAGCATGTCCTGGAGTTCGCGATTCGAATCGTTTTCTTCGCCGATCGTCGTGAGAACCTGGTGGGAGGCCTCGCCGACGCGGGAGGCCGCGTTTAGAAGGTTCTGGCGAGGCTGAAAGAGGGAACATCGATTATTTTTCAATTTTGAGGGAGAAACATCGAGATTTAAGTGAATTGCTTTGCATTGATCATGAAACATTGAAATTGACTCCTGTGATCGTCAATAACTCCGAATATGGTGAGTAGAATTTGAAAAATTGCGAGTCATTTTGATGTTTTTTCGCAAGTTATTGTTCGTTAAGGAGATATGAACGATTGCACACGATGGATTGTGCCCAATCTAAGTCTACAGTGCTCTATGTGAAGTATGTGCTTTCGCAAAAATACATCATCTAAGATTCCAAAGGACCTAAGTAGTGGCCAAAACGGCGAAATTCATAAAAAGATTCCTCAACAATGAAAATGGTGATTACTAAACATATCAGCCCGAAGCATATCAAAACATCTAAACTTCTTACGTATTGTTCATATATGATCACAGCAACACCATAAGGCTGCATAACAACGAAAATATTGTAAGATTCCCTTGACGAGGCCAAAACAATCCGCGATATAGTGAAAATCTTACCTCCTTGGTCTCCGGTTCGGTAGCCTTCAGTAGATCTGAGAAAGCAGTGCACAATTTCCTGGCAGCATCTAACAAACGATCCCCGGAGGTGTCATCATCCATCAGTGCAGCAATCATCCTAACTCCCTTAGTCATCTCCGGTAAATTCGTGGCAATTGTGGATATAGCCTCACCCACTGCAGTATGATCAACTTCCTCAATTGATCCTGATGTTAATGTGACAACTTGTGCAGTTGCTGCATTCATTTCAGCAATTTGTGTACCAACATTTTGCTTGTGGGTTACCATTGTCTGGGCTATCCACTGAAGTGATGCTGGATCATTACCGAGCTCCGGTAATTGGGCCTTAGACGTTAATTCAGTCTCGGCAATGTGTATCACTTCGTGGCCAGCGGTTATTGTTGATACAAGGGCTCTCTGAGGCTCAGTGAGTACCGACGTGACTTTTGTCTGCTGTACCTGTTCGTCAACAATAACGTATTCACTCGATCCATTGATCGTCCGCGTTCGAAGGGGGTGGATTTTTGATGACAGCAATGGCTTTAAGGATGCAGGGGTAAGATATTCTCAGACGATTGGGGAATTACATGAGGGTAAGGGAAGGTAAATGAACACAAGTTGATTCTTCACGTTGATAAACGTTACACAGTCGACCTTCTGTATAAGATGGCCTCGGTCATTAATCAATGGAAAACGATTGATTGTAAGGGTCAAATGATCTTGAGGGCCAAATGTCAACTTTCCCTTACATCCTCATCCATTTTCATCATACTTCAGTGCCTTTTGTCCCCAGAAAATAATGACAACCTCTTGCAATTGAATCTCTAAAGAACTTCTGTACCGTGATAAAATAAATTGTGCGCCAAGTATATTGAAAACAGTGGAAAAATAAGGAAAATAGAACTTTTCAGTTTGACCTTTGTACCTACTTTTTGTCCGCAATAGAAGGCGCCTAGCATGAAAACAAATCGAATTGGAAATTAGTCGATATATCGACTTTGAAATTTTCAATTTAGAAGAATGCTTGAATTTTTATAAAATTCTACAATCAGGCGACACTCAGTGTTTCTAAGTTCAAAGCTGGGTGGATATGATTTTTTGGGAATTGAATACTTACCATCGGTGGTGCATGGGCGATGTTGACTTGACCACTAATTGTCGTGTATTGGGCGCTTGCCATGTGTCCATGTCCATAGGGCCTTGCTCCTAAAATTTATCATGCATTCCAAGGCTATTCTCGTGATTTACAGATTATCTAATTTCTTAATAGTTATGTACAAAGAAAATGCCTCCATCCTGCAGACTACTTATGCTGAAAAATTGATCACTCGACGAACGTGAAAAGCTCAAATTGTTATATACAAAAGAAAAAACGAACAAAGAGAATAATTTTCTGAAAGATTTTCCACAAAACAAACGTTCGTGTATTTATAGAGACGAGTGATTATCAACGCTGAAAATGCCTTCAGGTATTTCCGATAACCATCAGTAGTAAATATTCAACTCGTGTGCACTAATATTGATAAGATAATGCGTACCTTCACCACCGGCTCTCATAACAGCTGGAATGGCTACTGACACCGCTTCGACACTACCTCTGCCAACATTACTCGTTTCATGCTGCATAATCGTCGCCCTAACCAAGAAAATTACGGAAATTAATGACTACTTTAATACACAAGACCACAACGACTCCCTCTTCATTGCTCTTCAACCCTGAAACTATCTCGACATCGAATAATTCCTGGGAAAAAAATTCCAAAGAGTTTCACGTCGAAAATTTTCTCAACAACGGAATTCTTTCCCTTCGCATTTCCCAAAAACCTCTCATTACTTTAAACTCCTCAAGTATTTGATCCTCTGCATCCTCAAGAAATCCTCCATTTTCCCCTCATCAACTCATCAACTTCCCTCACGAAATCCCGACAAAAACTTCCATCAAAACCCAATCACATCAGCTATTGACATCCAAACGCCCGCGACACTCCTAACAATCCTAACAGCTCTAATGACCCCTACTTACTTGAGCGGTGATACGCTGTCCTCGACCATGGTCGACCCCTCGTCCCCTTCGATGCCAAAGTGATCCTTCGCCTTCTGCTTCTTGAGAATGATGTCAATATACCCAGCAATTAGCTGTAGAATCTGTTCGGCTTCAGTGGTTTGAACGCTGTAATACTGATCCGAGTAGTCACCAAAGTCAAGGGTGAATGTATTGGGAGATGCGCCCCACCTCCTGACGGTGGTCAACGGCCAGGTTTTGAGGATCTCCTTGGTTCTCTCATCTAGCCTGAGAACCGAGTCCTTGGTGACCCCCAACAGCCGTGGCACCAGCTTGTTCTTTCCCACCATCTTCTCCTTGACGAGGAAGAACGTGACGCCGTAAGTGCTCAAGGACCTAGCTGTTTTGGTGTAAAGAACCTTGGCGTCCAGCTCAGAGAGGCCCATATGCTTCTTGTGCTCGGCAAAGACCTTCTTCTCGATTCCCTTGACCTTCGCATACGACTGCGGTAGGAACTCCTTCAGATCCAAGAAACCGGTCTTGTGCTTGTCCTCTTTGTGATCACCGAACTGTATCTGGCACTGAATTCCAGCGAAGGTGCAGGCCTTCTCTTGAGTTACTGGATGAGTGCCGTCCAGAATGGCGTCCCTGGCTTGAACGTACAGCAGAGAAAGCTGAACTGGATCCCTCGAGTCGATGTTCTGGTCTGAGAAGAAGTACTTTCGTCGGAGGAGAACTGTCTCCGATTCGTCTATACCCTGTTCCCGGAGTGTCTTGCTCGGATCAATCCAGTTGACCTCGTCATCCGTCTTCAGCTTCTTTCGTAGCTGGTCCATCTTGGCATCTCTCTCACCTTTTTCCTCCTTTCGGCGTTTTAAGGTCAGGGTTCCGTAGTTACCGGGCTTTTGGTTCTCAGTTTCCTCGTCGAGGTACTCCCGGACTAGGGAGTACTCGTCGTGATTTGTGATACCAATCTTTGTGCAGATCACCACCATCAGGTTGGCGACTGGTTGGCTGTCGTCTACGAGGAGGGTCTTTAGGGTACCGTCGAGCATGCGAACACGGAGGGTTCGGAGCTTTCGCCGGTACTCGAGGAGATCGCCGTTACGGAGGATATAGTAGTCTAGGTTACGACCGGGTTCCAGCCAGACACCCTTTTTTGCGTCCTCGTCGGAGAGGAAGAGACCGTAGTCTTTGGCTGGAATCGAAACGGCGGGGCTTAGGGGATTTTTATCACGAAATGGGCTGGTTTGGGTGAAAAGTTGACTGATTTGCGGAATTTGCGATATTATGACGTTGAGTCCAACTGGGGGGGTTTGAATTTGGCGCCGAAAAGCGTCTGCCAATTGAAAATTATTAGGTTGGACTCAATTCGAAGTGATCGTGTTCCTACTATCGAAAACTTCTTCTGGTGTTTTTTAAGGATAAAATAGTAAATACAAATTTCTATTCAATTATTCAAATACGCGGAAGAAAGAAGTGATGCTACTGATGATGAACCAGTTTTCTGAGGTTATGTTTTGACTCACGTTGTCTCATTGTCAATGGAGATTCAGAATGGGCGACCTTACGAAGGAAAAGGCTGATTTTCAAAATGAGCAATAATTTTTCGGTCGATATAGGGGATTTCATTTTGGCTAGAATTGAGAATCGACTTATTGCCACGTGTTTACCCATGACGGAAAGCGGACAATATCTACTAGTGAATATTCATACAGGCCAATCCCAATTTCCATTAAATTCTTCTCATACGCGGATGAAAAAAAAGAAGTGGTGACTTTTTTTGAGGTTAGATTTTGACTCACGTTGTCCCATATTCGTTGCTTCTGGCAGTTTCTCACGGATAATTCTGCAGGCATCGTATACCGATGTGCTTGGATCAAACTGCATCATTTTGGTCGCATTTTTCTCCGGTATGGAGATACGGAGTGACAGTGTTGCCATTGCAATTGCTGACGGCGACCGTCTACGTGTACGAAAACCACCGGAGTCACTTGACTGTAAAAGAAAATTTGAAAAAACACATAAATAATCATGAGTGAAGCAGAAATAGAGCAGAAATTCTTCACTTGACGAAAAAAATTATTTTTCAGGAAAATTGATACGTAATTTTTTTTTCATTTTCTCGCTGAAAAAAAAATCAAGGAAATTTGACATCTTTCCATAGGGTAAACAGACCAATAGCTGGACGGCCAAGAAAATGTGGAACTTCATTAAAGGACTTAAAATCAATGGAGTAGCTAAGTGAATAAAAAATGGGGTCTTGACCTGAAAGAATATATGAATTAGAAAAAAACAATAATTTGAAGTGGAAAAAATGAAGAGAAGAATAATTAAATGAGGGAAAAGCGGAATATCGTCCAAATCCCCAATAACTGGACGCTAGGACCAATAGACGGACGGTGGATGGCCAATACATGGACGGTCTGGAGGAATATAGAATTTTCATCCAGTTTATACACACATGTGATTTTTTTTTATTGAATGTGAAGGAATACAAGGCCAAATAGATTCTCAATCTTCGGGATGTGATTCTCCCCCTAAAAATATTGTGCTATTTCCCACATCTGACTCTTTCGGAAGAGAACTTCTTTTTTTTCTCCACGACACTTTGTCACTGATGCTTAGCCAATTGCAGCGCTACGCCACCCACCACTGTACTTCCCAAATATTTTTTTTTTCGCTGTAATGTTGATATTTCGAAAAAAAACTTCATTACATGATTATACATAAGTGTTATTACTGATAATGATAAGAACCCGAACAGTTTTCATTGTATTATTTATAGAATATTTAATAACAGGTGAAATGGTCCAGGTATTCGTCCGAGTCCAGCTATTAGTCTGTTCACCGTCTATCCACCCGAAGGATTTTCCTTAAAAAATGAGAGTAAGTGAAAATGCACAAGTGGGACTTCATGACTATCTCCATATCGATCCTAACATTGTAACTCAGCTCCCGGTGGTGTATTTTGTCGTATTGAATTTGCCCACGGGTCAGTTACTCTTCCTCACGTTTTTTGCAGCTGTGTAGTTACATCGAGTATAGTAAAAAAAAAGGAAGAGAGGAAGATGGGAAGATAGTTGAAACTGTCAATGGGCTTCAGGGACACGAGTTTCATAGGCACCCGATGGGGTCGGTGGACTAATAAAAATAAATTGTTCCTTCTCCGCCTACTAATTAAGTCGTTTACTACCTCGTACCCAGGCCAATCCCTTCCCCCTTCCCTTTTTTTTATTCGTCGTTTGGATGTCTTTTCGATTCGAGATAAACAATTTGTATGCGAGGCACGTGCCGTCAGTCGGGTAAGGGTACTTTCATTATCGGTGGGATGGAGAAAAAATACCGGGGAAATTAGGAAAATTAACATTTAAGGATATTCAAGTATCTTTTACAGTTTCGTACAAACTACGCTGCAGATTCAGCCTTTTTCAATCATCAAATTTGTTAATTAAATTGGGTAAGAAAAATTGGTAAAAAATCATGAATATTCAAGCGTCATTAAAATTACATTTTGCACGGAATTATTATTTTTTTTAACATTTGTTGTTTTATAAATAAATAATTCAGTAGCGAAGTGGTCAAACGGTTGAAGAGGATTTTAGTTATTGGCCAGTTTTCAATGTATATCTCGAAATCTAAGGGAGATAGCAAAATTGTTCTCATAACCTTTTTAGTAGCACTCAATTCGCTCTACAAAAAAGGTTATTATGAAAATTTCGCTATATCCCTTAAATTGGCAAATATTTCTGGAAAACTCATGCAACTGAAGACTAAATTCACTCAACTAAACTCAACTAAATTGACGTAAACCGTTTGACTACTTCGCTACTGAATTAAAATTGTTTTAACTTTCGGAAAACTTTTGTTTTCAAGTATGAAATCGATTTCTGGTTAAATTCTGAATATGAATCAATTTGTTACGATTCCGAAAAAATGATTTTTATGGTGGAAAATTAATTGTTTATAAATCTCTCTATATTATAAAAATGCAATCGATGTTTGGTAATGAAAATTTGACCCTCTATTCAAAAAATTGACAAAAATTTAAAAAATTTTGTCAGCAATCGATTTCGCGAAGGATAACCTTAAGCCTGGGAACAAGGATAATCTTTGCTTAAGATCCTAGATTATACAAATCTTTGTTTTATATTCCTTTTTAAAAAGATAAATTTTTTTGAAAGAGATAAAAAAAGATTTATACAATCCAGGATCTTCAGCAAAGATTTACTAATGAATGGATTCTGTTCTGCATACTTTATGGAACAATTTAACTATCTTGTGACATGAAGCAATCATTTAGTGTGAAATAATATAATTCTAGCTGTAAAAAGTGATGGTAGAAACGTGACATTGAATTATATGTTCCTTTGATTGTTTATTGTTACTTTTATTATTTTCAAAAATAAATTAAAGGATAAAAATTACAATGAACCACTAGTACTCGAAATTGAGAGGCCAAAATTAAGGATCAGAAGTGAAGGGTCAAGATAAGGGTCACGAGGGTCATATGGGGTCAAATATGAGTGAATAATAAGAAAAAATGACAAATTTCGAATGGTTGTACTTCACTAGGAAAGGCATTGATTGGAGCCTTTCTTGTGAAACGAGATTCGTTAACTATTAACGAATGGTAGAGTTGAATATGACCAAATGAATATTCGTTAATAGTTAACAAATGGTTCACTTGAATGGCGAAAGTCAACTCAAACAAGGCTCCTCAAATGTAGATTCATTAACTATTAACGAATGAACATTTGGTGGGACTGAATAGACCCTAACCTCCAACAAAATCCATTCGTTAACAATAACTAATCCGTTCTATCAGTGTGATTGTAAACTGTTCGCAGCGTGATGTTTTGCTTTTTCATTTCTCAGATGCATGGAGTCTGTTGAGAATGACTGCCACTGATATCAGTTATCCAACACTAGTCAAGAATATACAACTTAAACATACCTAAGGAGCTGGGAGGGGGAGCGAGCGAAGGGGGGCGCAGCCCCCCGGGGTTGGCGAACAACGCGAGCAGAGGGCGAAGCCCCTCAGTTATTTATAAAAAATGCTCGTAATTTTCAAAAATTGCAATTTTTAAATTATTTCATCAATCTTCCTTCAAAAGTAAATTTTCTATTCTTTTCAGATTTTTAAAATATTTTCTAACGATTTAATTTTAAGATTCTAATTCAGACCTGCAAAGTTTAAATAATAAAATCATTGTAAAATGTCCGGAAACTTAGTGTCAAATGGGGCTCAATTGAAAGCTCTGATGTTCGGCTGCAGAAATCGAAAAACATTTCACTGCAGAAAAAATAGTCAAAGTTAAGGCCCGAGTGTACTATCTTTCAAATGTTATCTGGATTTTTTTTCTTTCGTAATCCAAAATTGTCAATTGAGTGGTCCATCATGTAGGAATTCCCAAAAATTATGATAGAATGATAAAAAAAAATAGAAAAAATTCTGAATTTTGTCAAAGAGCGTTTTTAATTGAGATTCAGAATGAATCTCAAAAAAAATCCCCAAACCGTAGTTAGTTGAAAAAAGTAGAAATTACAAATATCTGATTCGCGGTGGCAAATTATCTATTAGCTGTCATTTTCCATGGTGGATAACAAAACACTAACTCCTCATGGGAAGTGACAGCTAAGTATCTCAATTTTCAAAACAGTGGTATGTAGTCATCTGCTATTTTTATGTGATAAAAGTGTGATTAAAAAATTCTCCAAAATATTACAACTTTTTTCAAAAAGCCTTTTCCGTAATAAAAAATATCTCTGTGCAGTGTGGGAAAAGATTTACGAAATCAGTCTTCCCCTTGCATGATATTAGGTGACAGGCCGCCATTTGTCACCGTAAATCAGATACATTTTTCAATTTCTTGTTAGTCTTTCTGAATATAAATTAAAAATGCTCTGCATGCTCTCAAACTTCTGCATGATGCAGGACTCAATTGACAATTTCAGATGACGAAAGATTTAAAAAAAACATGGAGATAACGAAAGATAGTACACCCGGGCCTTAAACTTTTTTTTAAATTTATAAATAAGAGAGAAATTAGGAAAAACAGACCGAAAATCTCAATTCATTCTTCTCAAGGGATGGGGTTTAGGGTATAAGGCATAAAAATCAAGGTCCGATCCTTTTCCTCAAACAAAAAAAAGAAACAATATCCCCTACTTTCCACAAGTGTCACGAACCTCCACGCGCATTCTCCCTCGAAGAAATAATTGCCAGCCACTTGATACCTTTGAAGCGTAACCCCTGAATTGTCGAGATTTTCGAAAACAAAAAAAAAGGAAATAGAAACGGCCAATTACAGTCGAATTCTTTCGGTCGTTGACTCTCAAAACAGAATGGGGATGAGAGGTGGTGTGAGTGGGTGGCTCTGACAGTGGCTATCGGGAGGCATAAATTCGTTGCAAGTATCCACGCCAATGGAGACTACTCTTCCACCCTTACTGAGGTTGCCTGGCAACCCTGGGCTCTGACTGTGTCAAACTCAAGCACAACCGATCTCTATTTTCACCCTCCCTTCCCACCCTCTCAACCTATCATCGTTTCCTTTTTTTCGCTGTATCTCACTTCTCACCTTGCCAATCGATCCCTCTTCTCACCTAATTTTCTGTTTCAGTAGAAAGCCGATGGACGACTGAATTGAAAAATTGGAAAAAATTGAATAATCGATTATGGAGAATTTTTGAATGAGAATTTGATGAAGTTTGGATTGAAATTGACGAGATTATCTCGAGACCTAGAAGCCGTAAAGAGATCTTTTTGCTTCCCAATGGAAGCTTTGTTCGATCGCCTTTAATTAAAATTTAATTTATCAATTAGTTTCTTTAATTTTCGAGTTTTTTCGAAAATCCGTTGTCCCACGATAACTAAAAAAATGTTCTGAATTAATTAAATGATGACTTAAAATGGTTGTTTCAATGCCATCAAGTCGAAGTTAAAAGATAATTACCATAGCTCTATTGGTTAATTTGATTTTTATGATGATTGTTGAAAATTTAGAATTTTTCATCAATTCGCCTGAAAGTGAGCTTTCTGATGATTTCTCCAAATGAGATGTTTCAAATTCATTCAAGTATATGTAAATAAACATTTTCTATTAACATATTATCGAAGGGCTGAGGGGAAAGATAGAACCGTAAAAAAGGAATCGGTTGTATAAAAGAAAGGGATAATAAGAATAATGATGGTGACAACATTCAATTAAGTTGAAAATCCACCAAAACGAGTTGAAAAGAAATCTTATTCAATTCAATAAAATTAAAAAAGCAGTGAATTATACATGATGGAAGGAAATCATGTGCAAAATAACCATTTGGATTCTCATGCTTTTTCTTCGGGTTTTGGTGGTCTAGGAAGGAATATTTGGGGATTCAAGGGTAACCAACGGTGGCGGATTAATTTAGGGGGCAAAATCGTTCGTCACAAAGCATATTACTAATTTATTAGCAAAAATAACTATACTATATGTGCAGTTGATGGTAAATTTTCCGCATTGTTTGATGACCTGAATTGAGATTTTTACCTTGTACTTTTGGTTTTAGAGGTGGGGTTGGGATAGGGGGCTGAAATTGCCCCAATCGGTGGTCCAAAGAGTTTAAAATGAAATTTTAAAAAGACGACCTATCTCTTTTAATTCCCGAGATAATAAAGAAAACATTTTCCCAAATTATGACCTCACAGTTACGTCTCGAGAACTAGGGGGCGACACAGACAGTCATTCATGCCCTCCATGACTCGTCATGAATTCCATCCGCCCATCACCCATGCAATCCAACCTCAAAGAATAAGTCCCCAAAACTCCCTGAACATAAGAAATGAAATACCCGTCGAAAAAAAAATTTCCATCTCCTGATTGGCCGAAACAAGAAACAAATAAATGAAGAATAAAAATAAAGTGACAAGATAATTTACGGTTTGGGGAGTGTCCCCAGGGTGAGAAGAAAGGTTCGAGCGAAAAAAAAAATCTCGAGAAAGAGTGAAAACCGAGGAAGAATGGCCGAAGCGGTGGGTGATAACACGAGTAATGCGGTATTCTGGTGGGAAATTAAATCACTGGGCAAGTTCCGTCGTCTCTCAGTCCCAAACCACCTCTTGCCCCCCCCCCCCTCCGTCAACCTCTCTTCAACTACGACAATTCGTTTTATTTCGTTGTCTCCTTCATCACCTTGTATTCTCTCCAAATGATTGTTTGAGTCGCACTCAAGCCTTCAATAAAAAAAATGTTACAACAAATAAATCGGCGAATTATCGATTTAAAAAATACTGCCGATATCCACGATGATCAGTGTACGTTGACGATTTTTTTCCAAATTTTTTTCTCGTGTTTTGACGACAAAAAAAAATTATTTTGCGTTCGTAAATTGAGTAGACGCGACTTGGCGTAACCTTTGGACACCATAAATTTCGAATTGCCGAGGCGTTGACTCTCCCGAATGGCCCAATGACGCCAGAACGATTAATCGAGGGCATTGATTGCTCTCACGCTTGCCAAACTTCCTCCCCCTCTCCACCTCAGTCCGTCATTTGTGACCCCCCTACTCTGCCCCTTGTATATAACCCCCTGGAAGACGATATTATCCACGCTTCAATGAATAATCCGGTAGGGGGATGAGTTTGTGCGTTGTGTATGCGTTCTACCACCCCATTATTTCTCTCTCTTACGTATGATCGATCTGAATGCGACTAATCTGGAAGTTAGTGACGGGTCAACGTGCTTTTTCAACCAGAAAATGAAATTATTGACAAAAATTGGGCGAAAAACTTTCCATTTTTGGGGTTGGGTCGAGGTGGGGTAGGGGGTTGAAAATGAGTCCACTGGATGCTCCGGGAAATTTACTATCGAATTAAAAAAAAACCAATGCCTCTAGCTCTCTTGGTTGTCGAGATAATTGACAAAACATTTTCCCAAATTATGACGTCACGCGCACTGATAGAATGATTCATTTATTCCAAACGAGATTCGTTAACTATTAACGAATGGTAGAGTTGAATATGACCAAATGAATATTCGTTAATAGTTAACGAATGGTTCACTTGAATGGCGAAAGTCAAGTCACACAAGGTTCCTCAAATATACATTCGTTAACTATTAACGAATAGAGGACATCCAGGGGTCATCTTTTTTTATTTTGATGGTAAACTCCCATGGCTATCTGGTGAAGCCATTTTCATTGATATAAAGTTTATGGAATTCAAAATGGCCGAATTTAGTCTCCTCTTACATATAATCAACCTGAATGCGACTAATCTGGAAGTTAGTGATGGGTCAACGTGCTTTTTGAACCAGAAAATGAAATTATTGACAAAAATTGGGCGAAAAACTTTCCATTTTTGGGGTTGGGTCGAGGTGGGGTAGGGGGTTGAAAATGACTCCACTGCATGCTCCGGGAAATTTACTATCAAATTTAAAAAAAAAACAATGCCTCTAGCTCTCTTGGTTGTCGAGATAATTGACAAAACATTTTCCCAAATTATGACGTCACGCGCACTGATAGAATGATTCATTTATTCCAAACGAGATTCGTTAACTATTAACGAATGGTAGAGTTGAATATGACCAAATGAATATTCGTTAATAGTTAACGAATGGTTCACTTGAATGGCGAAAGTCAAGTCACACAAGGCTCCTCAAATATACATTCGTTAACTATTAACGAATGAACATTTGGTGGGACCGAATAGACCCTAACCTCCAACCAAAATCCACTCGTTAACAATAACTAATCCGTTCTATCAGTGCGGAACAAAGAGATTCTTGTTTTCTAAATAACTCGAGAACTAGAGGACATCCAGGGGTTATCTTTTTTTATTTTGATGGTAAACTCCCATGGCTATCTGGTGAAGCCATTTTCATTTATATAAAGTTTATGGAATTCAAAATGGCCGAATTTAGTCTCCTCTTACATATAATCAACCTGACTGCGACTAATCTGGAAGTTAGTGATGGGTCAACGTGCTTTTTGAACCAGAAAATGAAATTATTGACAAAAATTGGGCGAAAAACTTTCTCTCCATTTTTGGAGTTGGGCTGGGGTAGGGGTAGGGGGTTGAAAATGACTCCACTGGATGCTCCGGGACATTTACCATCAAATAAAAAAAAATCAATGTCTCTAGCTCTCTTGGTTGCCGAGATAATTGACAAAACATTTTCCCAAATTATGACGTCACGCGGAACAATGAGATTGTGAGACTGGGTATGAAGTAATTTACTCTTGAGAATTTGAGAGTGGACCTCTATCTGTAGAAAAAATTGAGAATGTAAAATTAACTTTTCAATTCAAAGTAATAGAATGTTGTAAAAGTCACTTAAACATTCTCATTTAAGTTCCGAGTCAGGCAGCCACTCTATCGTCACTTCCTACACCCCAACTCTCTCTCTCCCCCGTCCCTCCCTCCTGTCACTACTGATTTTGGGTGACACGAGTGAAGCCACTACCCTACATTTTTCACCCGAGCCACGACTACAAAATTATTTACGAATTCTGATCAAACTCATGACTCCATTGAATGTTTAATTTGTTTATCGACTGCCTGGGAAGTTTTATTGAGTGATAATTTTATTCATGAAGTTTTATTGATCTTTTCTGATGGAAAATAAAATTCTGAGATTTTTTTCCAATGGTTTTTAATTAATTTATTCGTTGATTAATAACGAACTAGTCATCTTCACGTTAAAGAATAGTAAGTCAGAAAATGTACCTATTTTCAGAATTAAAAAATTCGTGCAACAGATATAAATGAGTTAATTAATTAGTAAATTATGATGATTGTAATTGGATTTATCTCGAGACCGGTTCGGTCAATATCCCCCGGATTCCGCTCATATATTCATGATAGCATGAGACCCATTCTCTAATTTTTTCACAATTTTTTGAAATTTCAAAATCACTGAATTGACCGATTACATTTTCAACGCATTTTGAGGTTATGATCTGATTCCGTTGTAATAAATACTCAGAGATGGTAGAAAAAATTCAAAATTTGAAGGTTTTCTGTTCGTAACGAGAGATAGTAATTCAAGAAATGTAGAGTATTTTTTTTCAATTCAGAAACCATTGCAAAAAAATGAAAATTAATTGTAACTGAATTATCTCAAGAACGATTCGGTCAATATCCCCCGGATTCCGTTCACATATTCATGATAGCATGACACCCATTCTCTAATTTTTTCACAATTTTTTGAAATTCCAAAATCACTGAATTGACCGATTACATTCTCAACGCATTTTGAGGTTATAATCTGATTCCGGTATAATAAATACTCAGAGATGGTAGAAAAAATTCAAAATTTGATGGCTTTCTGTTCCCAACGATAGATGGTAATTCAAGAAATGCAGAGGATTTTTTTCAATTCAGTAACCAGTGCAAAAAAATGAAAATTAATTGTAACTGAATTATCTCGAGAACGATTCGGTCAATATCCCCCGGATTCCTCTCACATATTCATGATAGCATGAGACACTTTTTCTAATTTTTTCACAATTTTCTGAAAATCCAAAATCACTGAATTGACCGATTACATTTTCAACACATTTTGAGGTTATGATCTGATTCCGTTGTAATAAATACTTAGAGATGGTAGAAAAAATTCATAATTTGAGGGCTTTCCATTCCCAATGAGAGAGGATAATTCAAGAAATGTAAAGTATTTTTCTAAATTCAAAAACCACTGCAAAAAAATGAAAATTAATTTTAACTGAATTATCTCGAGAACGATTCGGTCAATACCTCCCAGCTTTTGTCCACATATTAACGATAGTACCAGACACTTTCTCCAATTTTTTCAGAATTTTTTGCAATTTAAAAATACCAAATTAATCGACCTCACTATCACCGATATTTTAGGTTATAATCTGATGGTAATGTAATAAATACCCAAGAACGCGTCATGTTTCTTTCCTCCTCCCTTCTCCTTCGTTTTCTGTGCAGACTCCTTGTGTACAGATAGCCCGCGATATTAACAAAACCACAGCAGTTTACATCCACCTCCATTATCAGAATAATTAACGATTAATTAAAAATTGCTAACACGACTCCCATAACTCCGAATAATTTATACTTTATCAACAAATTTCAACATCCCGAGAGGTTCGACGGCAGTGGAATACTCAAACAATTTCACTCATCACTAGAAGCTCCAAAAATTTAACAATTAATTCGAAAATTCAACATTTAATAATCGTCTCAAATCATCAAGTAACGTTGAAAAAAAAATAGTCAACCCCCACCCACTCCCCTAGAATACTTCCGTATCTCATGACGGAATAACGAAAACAATTCATCACTCAATGGATTCAAAATATTTTGTAAAATAAAATTTATTAAACTTCCTTTATTGAAAATAAACTCGATAAATTGGGGAAAATGAACCGACGCTTGTGAGTGTTCACACGAGAGTGGAATGGGGAGGCTATCGGCCGCGGCCGAAGCCAAACTGTAACTGAGAAACGTTGGGGAACCACCCCTTATTTTCGGGGCTGCTCGCTCCCCCGAGGGGGATGGGGTATTCAGTGGATTCAGCGCTTCTGCGCACCGGTGGCACAGTAACGCGACCCCCCGAGACCCAGACTCCCTCGAATTTAAACGAATTATCGGGTGTGAGGGGATCTCGAGGTTTGGAAATTTTGGGGTTTTGAGAAGGGTGGGGGAGATGGGGCCGGTAGTGACCCCATCGGATGCTCTGGGAAATTTACCATCGAATTGAAAAAAAAATCATCTCTCTAGGTCTCATAGTTCTTGAGATAATGACGAAAACATTTTCACGAATTATGACGTCACAGTCACGTGACGCAGAACTGAGTTTGGGAAATTTTGGGGTTTTGAGAAGGGTGGCAGGAGGAGATTGATAGTGACCCCATTGGATGCTCCGGGAAATTTACCATCGAATTGAAAAAAAAAATCATCTCTCTAGGTCTCATAGTTCTCGAGATAATGATGAAAACATTTTCCCGAATTATGACGTCACAGTCACGTGACGCAGAACTGAGTTTGGGAAATTTTGGAGTTTTGAGAAGGGTGGCAGGAGGGGATTGATAGTGACCTCATTGGATGCTCCGGGAAATTTACCATCGAATTGAAAAAAAAAATCATCTCTCTAGGTCTCATAGTTCTCGAGATAATGATGAAAACGTTTTCCCGAATTATGATGTCACAGTCGCGTGACTCAAAACTCATTCGATTGCATTACAATGATGTGACCATAATTCAGGTACACACATGATTTTGACGAAAATCAGCATAGCATCAACGCCATATCATTCTCTCTTTAAACATGATGACCTAATACTTCATCGAAGGAATTACCTCAACAATTTAGAATTTTTTAAATTCTCAATGTATTAAATAACAAAATAGTTGCAGCAAACATTTCAAACTGATCTACTGCCCATAATGATTTTTCGCAATATTCATGTCATAGGGTTTTTGATTTTGAAGGTCTTCTGTATATTATTTTCAATCATTCTATTTTATAACACAACCCCATGTTATTTGAAAAAAATATAATTTTTTTTATTTTTGAATATAAATCTGACTATGATTCGAAAACCATCGTAACTTGTATATAGATGGATATATTCTAAGCTGACCAATTGTGCCGAATAAACGCCTTAAAAAAACTGGAAATTGCAGTTTTTGTTTTTTGAATTACTTGAGAGCTAGGGGGGGGGGGGAATACAGAGGTCGCTGTTTTTTTAATTCTATGGGAAATTTCGCCGACTATCAGGAGAAAGAATTTTGGGCGGTTTAGATTCATCACGAGTCAATATTACTATGCGTCAGAAAAGTTTTTGTTTTAGGGATAATTTGAGTAAGGGGATACAGAGACGCTTCTCTTATTGTACGATGGTGACTTTCCTTCACTATTCCAGATATTTTGTTGAACATTTTTTAGAGTCTCAAAGAATCTACTTTTCGCACCTTAAAGACGCAACTCCCTTAAGAGAACATAACAATGTTTTACTCTGAAAAATCGAATGTTGATAGAAATGTCCATGTGCTCCTTCACAAATTATAAATTCAATTGAGAATTAAAAGACACTCCACGTGAACCCCCGCATTTAGATTTGAAATTCCAACGAACTGGAGCATTTCCTTTATTTATGGAAATGTTTACCGAGTGAATTCAACAGAAAAATCTTTTTCATTTCAGAAAACTCAGAATTAAAAATTCTTCGTTTGCCAGGGGGTGTAAACTGCCCGAAGCCAATTAAATCCCCACAAATTCCTGAGGATTTAATTATCCCGAAAGCAAATAGACATTCTGCAATTTTCTCATAAAACCAATCCAATTCTCGACTTTAAAAATTCATTAAAAAACATGAAAAAAAAATTATATTTTGTCAACATAATATGGCCTTTCAAAAATGGGTTAAGCCCCGTATACGATTCCCCGCAAAATTATCCCGCCCCAAATCCTCAGAATTTTACTAGGGGATGATCCTCAGATCCAGTGGAGAAATTTTCCCAGAACATCTCCACCCACCTAACCCCTTATTTTACCGCCTCCACTCCATTCAAGGACTCAAGATTGATAGCATAACCCGATAACACTATTTACCCCCGGAGGTAGCTGAAAATTCGGCGGATCCCCTCGTTGTTCATCCCATTGAAAATCCATTCCCACTCCCTTCTCATCAACCACCCAAAATCCACACCCGGGAATTACGATATAATGTTTCGATACGATAAACACCACTTGTCAGTTTACTTTTTTCCTTCCCCTCACCTTTAATTGACTTGAATGTCGTAATTATCCTTTTTCTCCGACCATCAACTGCTTTTTTTCGAGTGACTCCGACCCCATGTTAAATTCAAACCCCCAAATTGAGGCGGGCAAACAAGAACCCTTGTTAGGGACAATCGAGACTGATTTATTTGATGGACGAGATCATACACCCTCTAATCGCATTTTTTTTTTCGCAATGGTAAAGAAAAGATTTTTTTGTCAACAACAATTCGATTTTTTCAGAGAAAAAAATGTTCCCCAATTTTTTTAATTGTAAAAAATCTATTTCGAGAAAAATAGACTGTCACGTAATGGAAAAGCCAGCTACCGCAATGTCTAGTCAATCTTTCTCGTCAGTCAACAAGTTTCCAATTGCAAAATTTTTTCGATTGGAAAAATTCAATTTTTTTTAAAAATCTCTCGACTCGCCACTTACGAAGGAAATACACTCTACCTGAAAATTTATTTGCGACGAAGAAACCGTATTTTTTCGCACTTTTTTAAAGCGAAATAAAAAAATTTCCATTTTTTGAAAGAAAAAAATTAAAAATCCACAAATTTTTTTTTTTAATTTCAAAATTTTCTGGGACTTACCAAATTTTCTCCATGATGACGTCACGTTCAACTCAATATGAAAAATCTCTCAAATTTACGAAACTTCTTCCTCGTTATTTCAAGAATAAAGGACGGATTTCCGAATTAAACTCAAAACTCTATCAAAAAATAAATCTCTCAAAGTTTTACAAAAAAAAGGCACAGATCGGTGGGGACGGGTAATTTAACATTAAAAGGCTACTGAGGTGACACAACAACGTAAAATTCATAGAAAAACATAACAAAACCGAAAAAATATCACATTCAAATTTTCCCGCGCAAGACTGCCGGGAAATTCAAAAATCCCTTCTCCGAACTCATCTCAAAAACCGTTCATTTCCCGGCACAAACCTGGACGGCAGTAATAAGGCACAAGTATTGCGACAACCAGAAGCGGAATCGAGGCACTAAAAAAACCGCGAAAATTCAAAAACCCAAAGCGGCAATAACTGATAAAACAAAGAAAAATCAATGAAAAAACGGGACGCAAAATAATTAAGATTCGAAGGCACTTGAAAAATGTGAATTGAGAAGAAAAAAAAATTTTGTTACAAGTTCGTAGTTTGCGAAAAGAGGGGATAAACGATAGGGTAGAGAGGAACGAGGATGTTACCCCGACGGCTGTCGCCAAAGAAGTGATGTGTCTGTGGCCTCGCTCGAGGCACCCGGTGGTGTCTCCGCATTATTTGCGCGCGCAGGGTAAATTTTACCACCACCACATGATGCCAAAAGCCACCCCTTTGTGATTGTCAAGGAAGAAATCAAGAGAGAGGGGGAAGGGATGTGAGAGGCATCGAGAGGGGATGACCCCCCGTCATTCCACCCCCCCCCACTGCTCCCGCCCCTTGCTGCGGGATTGCTGTGGACTCATGCATCACCCCGCTGTGCAGACAATCACTTTGCCAAGATCAGAAAAGTAAACTGCGTTCATTTTTCAAATTTTTAGATTTCAAATTTTCGCGGGCAAAGGTTTCCAATGGCAGCGACAGATCGGGGAATCCCCGATTGAAAACTCTGCATGATTGACTTCTTATCTTAATTAGCTCTTGAGGTACTGGAGATTTGGTGTAAGGGGTTGAGAAAAAAGTTAGAGTTTAGAGAACCCAAAAATGGCGAATTATCAATCATTTTCTGTCAAACACCGTTCACAGAGTGAAGAAATATTTGCGTCATCACTCGGTCAAAAAACTTTTCTGACTCGTGTAATTGTAGTCCTCACACTTGTCCGAAAAGTTTTGTCCCGGTCTTGTGAGGAAAATATACATTTACCTCCTAGGCCGCGAAATGCATGAAGTGTCCGAAAAGTGACGTTTCACGGGCAGTCTGATGAAAAAATCTATAACAACTTAAAACTCGCCTGTGCCAAGACGATTAAACTCCGACCATGAACCAAGAAGACCTCATTTTTCCCAATTCTCATTCTCCAAAAATTCGACAGACCCTTAACCAAGAATAATCGAACCAACCCTCACCAAGGGGTTGTAGGTTCTTAACGCACCGCTGGATTCCCAAAAATCTTGTCCCCAACCGTGAAAAAAAAGCGATCTCGAGAAGGGTGGAACTGGTGATAATGCAAAAGCACAGGAGGTGGTTACTGTCCGAAAACCTAACCCCTAAAAAGAAATTGAAGTAAAGCGTGGAAGATGGCATAGTACTGGGGGACAGGGAAGAGAGATTCTGGAGATGCAAGATGTCACTCAGAGGCACGACGTGTAAGGGAATGGTCACTGTTGGGGGTGAATTGAGATGTACAGGAAATTTATGCACTGCTGCTTTCAGCCCGGAAGTCAGGGGGAGGTTACACGAGGGTTGAGTTAGATGGATTAAGATTTTTTTTTATCCTACATGTGAGTTTCCCTACTACGACACTTTGCCGGTGAATTTCGGCTATTGACTCCTGAGACTAAACAAAAAATCATTTTACGAACTGTTGAAGGGTCTCAATTCACAATTTTCAGCCTAGGACGTAAAATATCTCTCAGTTATTCTTATTCTAAGCGTTCTCATTGCCACCGGATCCTCCCAATTTTTCAGCGTTTTAAATTCTTCTTTGAAGTAGAGTAAGAAAAAAAAATGGGTCATCAGCTGTTGTTCACTCTCCCTTCTTATCTTCGCCAGTTTCTTTGTATCGAACTGGTTCTAGCCTGAAATCGGAGATGTGAGAGAAAAAATGAGAACTGTAGATTGATACTGATAACAATATCGCACATGGAAGGTTGTTTGTTACATCCTCCACTGGCACCAACCTGTCTGAAACATTCTGATTGCCCGCTGCCTCCCTTCCCCTGATGACATAACCGTTGATCGAAATCCATTGCTTGGCATCGCTCTCCGAAATTAGAAAATTCTGATCAACGAAACATGCGAACAGGAGATAAAATTTGCCCAATGCCCGATGGAAACACGAAAATCTGACGTCACATGGCAAATATCTCATGTGGCAAAAGGATATTTTCAATTTTCCAAATTTCAAATCGACGATTACTCTGATAAGACAAATGATAACGGCTTCGACCCCACAATTAAGATGTCTCGGTTCACCAAATTGTTCTGTCATTCCCGTTCATTCAAATCTCATCTCCCGATTAAGTCAACTGATGTCGTAAACACGAACAGATGTGGCGGGTAAGATCCTCATTAGAGATTAAAATAAAATAGAGAGGCGAACTGGTATGAAGATTTTGGTCAGTGTGATAACAATTTTCTAGCACCGGAGAAAGGATACGGTTCAACGCTTGTGGTATTCAACCCCCTGGATACCCTGGATTTTGGTGCCCATTTGTGAAATTACACGAGATCTTATCGGATTTATCGAACGTATCGGATTTACGAGCGTCACCTGTTCAACTCTAGGGGGAGGGGGAGAGAGAGAGAGAGTTTCGGGTTGAATCGCAATGGTCAGTTTATTTCTTTTATTCATTCCTTTTTCCGATTGAGGGAAAATCGTCTCTGATAAATCCCGAGGATTTTCACGATTTAATTAAATCTTCCCTCATGAGCCAATGAAACTTGAATTTACCAGGGAATTTTGACATTTTCAGTGTAAGAACTTGCCTTTTTCAAAAATGTGAAAAATTCAAGGACTTTTCATTCTGCCGAATTCCCTAACTCAAGCCGACAGAGGCTCCTCACTAATAGACTTTCCCCTTTTTCAACACCTAACCCTAACCCCCCGAGTGTTCTTCATCATCACATGCCTATTCAAATTTTACGGTCTATATTTGTCGCAATTAAGTGTTATGTTTAGTGGCATCCACGACGAGAAACTATTCCCATATTGGGTACCATAGTACTTTCGTTGCAGCGAGTTAAGGATGCGGCACTTGGGAAAACCAGAGGTAGATGGCTAAAAGGGGATAGAACGACATAGATTTTACGACAGGCTCGTGCTTTGGAGACCACTGAGGGGTTGGGATTTTCACGTTTCAAGGATGAGTCACTCGATTTTACTTTTGTCATCTACTTTTTTATGTTTTCTTATTTATCACTTTGGAAATGGTCGTCAATTGCCATTTCCACCCTCTCATTCTTCCGACAAATTCATCCGAAAATATTTCCAATGAAATTCTGATCTAGTCACTCACCTTCAAAATAAGCGACCCTCAATACAATAATTTACGTCTATAAATTCTGGAGGACACAGCGTCAGGAATAATTCTTATCGTCTCGTTGTTGTCGATCGTTCAATATGTCGTGTCTGAAATAAAAAGAGTGACTGTTAAAAAGAAAAATCCACAAAGCGCAGGGGCAAAAAAAAGTGTATGAAGGTGTTTCGAAGTGGGGATACGAAAATGAGGACAGGGTCCACAGGAAGACATGGTGAAGCTGAAGAGGACGAGGGGGATGATGGAGAGGGTCGCAAAAGTAAGGATGAGTATGGCGGCAATGTGGCGGACGCCGGGGTTGGCGCCGCGACGCCCTGGCGCCTCTGATCCTCTTGCCCACCATACCTCTAGCCCTCAACCATCATCCCCTCTTGAACTAGACGCTCCAGCGATGCTGGGATACATGTACCTGTAATTCCACCCATAACCCCCACAACTTCACGTTTTCCCTTTAAAGAATATAAGGCTACAAGAAAGCAGATATCGCATCCAGAAAAATTGATAAAAATTGTGGGATAAGTTATTTGAATGGAGATTCGAAGAGGTGAGGGAGGATAGCTGGGAAATTTCCTGTTCCATTGCTAAAGGCGAATGGTTCTGACTGAATTCATTTTCGAGATATCCAAGAAATCATTTCTGATGACGAGATGATTCGTTGATATTTCGATATCTCGACAAATGCTGACGGAGTCGTCTCTAGGGATTTGAATCGGAAATTTCCCTGGACTTTTGTTTTTGACAGTGACTTGGTTCAGAGATGATGTATTCGGCAGTTGCCAATATAAATTTCCCATATAGTTTAGTGACTAGGATATCTTCCTCATTCAAGAGGAAGTAGCAACTTCAATCGAGTTCAATTCCACAATCACGATGTGCAAATCTTGGCGAAAGTTCTTTGTCATATTGAATATTTTCAAGACTCTTGAATCATTTAAAGCTCCAAGAACACAGATACCGCATCCTGTAAAATTGATAAAAATTGTGGGATAAGTTATTTGAATGGAGAGTCGAAGAGGTGAGGGAGGATAGCTGGGAAATTTCCTGTTCCATTGGTAAAGGCGAATGGTTCTGACTGAATTCATTTTCGAGATATCCAAGAAATCATTTCTGATGACGAGATGATTCGTTGATATTTCGATATCTCGACAAATGCTGACGGAGTCGTCTGTAGGGATTTGAATCGGAAATTTCCCTGGACTTTTGTTTTTGACAGTGACTTGGTTCAGAGATGATGTGTTCGGCAGTTGCCAATATAAATTTCCCATATAGTTTAGTGACTAGGATATCTTCCTCATTCAAGAGGAAGTAGCAACTTCAATCGAGTTCAATTCCACAATCACGATGTGCAAATCTTGGCGAAAGTTCTTTGTCATATTGAATATTTTCAAGACTCTTGAATCATTTAAAGCTCCAAGAACACAGATACCGCATCCTGTAAAATTGATAAAAATTGTGGGATAAGTTATTTGAATGGAGAGTCGAAGAGGTGAGGGAGGATAGCTGGGAAATTTCCTGTTCCATTGGTAAAGGCGAATGGTTCTGACTGAATTCATTTTCGAGATATCCAAGAAATCATTTCTGATGACGAGATGATTCGTTGATATTTCGATATCTCGACAAATGCTGACGGAGTCGTCTCTAGGGATTTGAATCGGAAATTTCCCTGGACTTTTGTTTTTGACAGTGACTTAGTTCAGAGATGATGTATTCGGCAGTTGCCAATATAAATTTCCCATATAGTTTAGTGACTAGGATATCTTCCTCATTCAAGAGGAAGTAGCAACTTCAATCGAGTTCAATTCCACAATCACGATGTGCAAATCTTGGCGAAAGTTCTTTGTCATATTGAATATTTTCAAGACTCTTGAATCATTTAAAGCTCCAAGAACACAGATACCGCATCCTGTAAAATTGATAAAAATTGTGGGATAAGTTATTTGAATGGAGAGTCGAAGAGGTGAGGGAGGATAGCTGGGAAATTTCCTGTTCCATTGGTAAAGGCGAATGGTTCTGACTGAATTCATTTTCGAGATATCCAAGAAATCATTTCTGATGACGAGATGATTCGTTGATATTTCGATATCTCGACAAATGCTGACGGAGTCGTCTGTAGGGATTTGAATCGGAAATTTCCCTGGACTTTTGTTTTTGACAGTGACTTGGTTCAGAGATGATGTGTTCGGCAGTTGCCAATATAAATTTCCCATATAGTTTAGTGACTAGGATATCTTCCTCATTCAAGAGGAAGTAGCAACTTCAATCGAGTTCAATTCCACAATCACGATGTGCAAATCTTGGCGAAAGTTCTTTGTCATATTGAATATTTTCAAGACTCTTGAATCATTTAAAGCTCCAAGAACACAGATACCGCATCCTGTAAAATTGATAAAAATTGTGGGATAAGTTATTTGAATGGAGAGTCGAAGAGGTGAGGGAGGATAGCTGGGAAATTTCCTGTTCCATTGGTAAAGGCGAATGGTTCTGACTGAATTCATTTTCGAGATATCCAAGAAATCATTTCTGATGACGAGATGATTCGTTGATATTTCGATATCTCGACAAATGCTGACGGAGTCGTCTGTAGGGATTTGAATCGGAAATTTCCCTGGACTTTTGTTTTTGACAGTGACTTGGTTCAGAGATGATGTGTTCGGCAGTTGCCAATATAAATTTCCCATATAGTTTAGTGACTAGGATATCTTCCTCATTCAAGAGGAAGTAGCAACTTCAATCGAGTTCAATTCCACAATCACGATGTGCAAATCTTGGCGAAAGTTCTTTGTCATATTGAATATTTTCAAGACTCTTGAATCATTTAAAGCTCCAAGAACACAGATACCGCATCCTGTAAAATTGATAAAAATTGTGGGATAAGTTATTTGAATGGAGAGTCGAAGGGGTGAGGGTGGATAGCTGGGAAATTTACGGTTCCATTGCTTAAGGCAAATGGTTCTGAATTAATTAATTTTCCAGATATTCAAGAAATCATTTCTGATGAAGAGATGAATCGTTGATATTTCGATATCTCGACAAATGCTGACGGAGTCGTCTCTAGCGATTTGACTCGGAAATTTCCCTGGACTTTTGTTTTTAATAGTAACTTGGTTCGGAGATGATGTGTTCGGCAGTTGCCAATATATATGTCCCATATAGTTTAGTGACTAGGATATCTTCCTCATTAAAGAGGAAGTAGAAACTTCAATGGAGTGCAATTCTACAACCACGATGTGCAAATCTTGGTGGAAGTTCTTTATCATGTTGAAAATTTTCACGACTCTTGAATCAGCCTGCGACAATTCGCCCACGTCGAGCCATGGAATTTCAATTCCATATTTTCCATCGATACTCCCTTTTGTTGGATTTAACGATGACAATATCCAGGAGAACTATTCCAACCATAAAAAATGTTATCGAGATAACTAATAAGGAGTATTCCATCTAGTATTGCGTAATCTTGTAATGGGCTCGTTAGACACGTACTTCACTTCGACGATCATTTATATTGATCATAAATCCCGTTGAATGTAGTTCAATCAAATGACTTCCCCTTCCCTGTCTCACCCCCCCCCCCAACTCGTCCCCTTTCACTGCTTTACTATCGTGAGATTATAGCATCTGGCGGGGTATAATGTTGATATTGGGGTTTCAATTGTCAAAATTGAGTTATTTGGATTGGTGATCTGGTTCTCATTTTGGGCTAGACGTCTTGAGCCGATTGTCTAGTTGAGTTATTTGAAGATTATGGGATACTTCGGAAAATGTCCGGTTGAAAACGTTTCACGGCTCTTGTTCCAAGTCGATTAATTCTCAAAATATCGAAAGGTTAATTAAGAAAAAATTTTCATATAATTGTCCCCAAAGAATTTGAAACAAGAAAAATAAAAAATAACGGATTAGCAAATCATTTTCATTTGTAATTTATTCAATCTCACGTCTGACGAAAAAAAATCTCGCTTTTATCATTCTCCAAAAATTTGTTTCCCTAATAACTTCAGTAAACACCGTGAAACCCCAGATATTTATCCACGTAACGTAGTTTCCCTAACGTACCCCCAAGAACTTAGACTATTGGAGAAGGGAAAAATAGTAAAAACGAGCGGCAAACCGATGATAGAATATAGGGATAATCCATTAGAGGAGGTTGTAACCCAAAACTGGACAAACAAGGGTGGTTTTCGTATGGATTAAACGTAAAGCCAGGACCGATGGACCACAATAGGGTGGTGGATAATCATCATCACTAAAAGCCTTTTTGTCCGAGCATTGGTGACAAAGATGCTTGGAAACAGGTGTGGTTTTTCTTTCCCGCAGGAAGTGAGGTAATTCATCAGATTTTTGCTCGAAACGTCTTCATTACAAACATCAATCATTTGAGTACAAGACAAGAAGAATGATCAATTATTATGAGGTTATCCTCAAAATTGAGAAGGGGAATTGATCGATAGCTATGGGAATTAGAGATGCGACATGATGTCAGCTTTCGAAATTCATCAGGTCAGAGGAAAACCACGTGATGGTTTTCCTGCGGCAGATCAATGTTTCTCTTTGCAAATATCCGTCAGAATTGTGGATAACAATTGACTCGCCAGCCGCAGAGACATCATCAAAACGAAACTATCATATGTGTCACGTGGCCCCCAAATCCAGTCCTCTGATTGGCCAAAATCCTGTTTAATAAGGCACTCAGACAGCTGACACTGTCCGGGAGTTGTTTTTATATCAACTGAGGGGTGAGAGCAGGGTACGATTCAATCAATGATACTATGGTCGTGCTCTCACCAAGTGAAGGAGGAGAAAAAGGCCTCGGTTAATGCATCTCGGATACTGTTACTATTTGCTCGGAACCGTCTTATCTTCCTCGCTTCATCGAAAATCAAACGAGACCCGTGCCTACGGACAAAAGTATAAAAAAAAAATCTACAGTGTATTTCCTTCCCAGGGAGGAAGTGGCCAGGAGGGGAGAATCATGCGTGCGTATTGAGAGAATGAAAAAAAAATGAGAGAAAATTCATGTCTGCGTTAGATTGAGGTTTTCTGCTGATAAAGGCCGATCGGCTTTTTTTGGCAGTTGGGGTCCAACTTTAGGGGTGCAATATACATATTGAACATTTCCGTAGAAAGAATTACATTAATTCGAGGAGAAAGACTGGATCTTTTTTGTGAGGATGAATGGAAACGAGAATCGTTGAATTTACCTTTGATATTTATATTCACTGAAGATATCAGCTACTGGGCCAGTGTTAACAACACATACATCCACAGCAATTGAGATTGTCTCCTAGACAATTGTCTCGTTCAGAATCACTCATCCAAGTGCATAATTATGTTTTATCCCTTCCAGATATCACGAGGATAACGACACAGTAACGAAGCCATTTGTCTCCTCTCTCTCCCACGAAAACTGAAGGAGACGAAGCTGGGTTAAACCTGTATAGCTAGCCTGTCCCCGTCACACTCATGTCGTACGTTATAGAAAACGTGACACAGCCTGCGGAGAAGGACACTCAGATACACGAGTGTGTGTGTGCGTGTTTGTGAGTGTGGCCGGATGGAATTGGATGATTGCACGAAATTGCTTTGAATTTCATCCCCCTTTGAAATGGCACGCGGGGGTTTTCGGACCCTAGTAGGTGCTTAAAGGTGGATGAGAGAGAGATGGTAACAACTGAGGGGTCCGTTACGATATGAATACCCCCTCGGTTTCAGATGTGCTCAGCCACCAATCATCGTACTTCTGCATCAAGCAGGAGACCATAAACCACAATATTTGCATGAAAGTTCCTAACGGCCAATTTTTTTTGCTTCCGAATGGAGGCATCGTGATCGTCCAATTTTCACATTCTCTAATTTCGATTGGAAATGATGCAGAATGGTCTGAAAGGTGAGAATACGAAGTTTGGCGACCATGTCTGCATGGAAGCATATCCACCGCCACACGAAGAGAAATATTCAATAAAAATTACGTATCTTTTCCGTAATTCCGGAGCGAAATGGAGTTGTAGAAAATTTTACGGAACTTCTCGGAATTTTTCTAGAGCGTTCCGTAATTTTTACCTGAATTTCCTGTGAAAAATTACGATACCGTCACTCAAATTTTCTGAGTCGATTCCGTAATCGGTGAGCGAACTGTGTGTTCGGTAATTTTCACTGAACATTTCTCTCCGTGCCCCTTCAATTTTCTACAAATTGAACACCTTAAATTAAAATTTAATTATTGGTGTTCAATTTTCGGTGGTCAATTTTTAGAAAATTGAGTAAGTGGCTAAAGTAATTCCAAAAACTCTGAAATTTGGTCAGATTATAGGTCTTAATGAGGACTAACATTGTGCAAAATTTCAGCTCGATCGACCTAATCGTTTTGGAGAAAAAGCAATTCATTTTCAAATCGTTTTCCGCAAATATCTGCAAAACTCGTTGACGATTTCGATTTTTTTTTGTTTTCAAAATATTCGTTTCGATGTCTTCTATCTAAATCAATCAAAACATACACCCGTTCAAACAAAGTTTTTGAGATATTTCTGTTTTCCCGTTTTTTTATTATAAAAAACTTAGCTTACTAATCACTCTAGCTTGTCCAAAAATCGAGATATCAACTTGAAATTTTGACAGAAAATATGTACACTGATAGAGAGGATTAATTATCCTTAACAAATGGATTTGGTTGAAGGCTAGGGTCTATTTGGTCTCACCAAATGTTCATTCGTTAATAGTTAACGAATGCATATTTAAGAAGTCTTGTTTGACTCGACTTTCACCTTCCAAGTGAGCCATTCGTTAACTATTAACGAATATTTATTCGGTCATTTAGTTTTGGTCATTTGGTTTATTGTCACTTTGCGACGTTTCGCTAACTATTTTAGTTTGATCAGACTACGGGAAAGCACACATACGAACAAATAAAATAAATCAATACTCAAAGAGAGTACAATACACAAAAATCGCAATGTAACAAAAACATCATGACTCGATCGATGTTTTGTCAATCAGTGTTCAG
The DNA here is from genome assembly GCF_001412515.2 of Diachasma alloeum. Classification (NCBI taxonomy): domain Eukaryota; kingdom Metazoa; phylum Arthropoda; class Insecta; order Hymenoptera; family Braconidae; genus Diachasma; species Diachasma alloeum. The sequence goes on along the minus strand of NW_021680378.1, from coordinate 1,064,361 downwards.
ATAAATGTTGTCTTTATTTTCTCAAACACCCCTTGAAATATTTTGGATATACTAAAAGTTCTTGCTTAAGAATGAGAATATCAGCGAAAAATTTGCAAAAAGTAAAAGAGAAAAAGTTCTCTCGCAGATGAAAAACGCAAATGGGTTAGATTCGCGCAAACCAACTTGACAATTTTAGCAGTTCCGCGCCAAGACAGCAGTGACCTTATCTCCCTCTCCTCATTTCCATGTGTGATTACTCAAGTTATCCGACAAAAGCAGAGCCTTCAACGGGTTACTCATGCAAAATGACTAAAACCGTAGACGAGCATTACCTCACCAATTATTCATCACCAATACCTCGAATGAATGAATAAAAAAACCTCTGTTCTGTTTTCTTGAAAAAAAAAAAAGTTTTTTCTCAATGTCGATTATGTTGTCATCTCGCTTTCTAGGCGTCCAGCACATGTGTGGGTACCCATGCGCATGCGCCCACCACACCATAAATGCGGAGTCTGTTGAGGAACAGTACCAGCCACTATTTTGGATGGGAGTCGCAGTTTTATGATGAAAAAACAGAGAGAGAGAGGGAGATGGGAGTTGTAAAATACTACGAGACTTTTCTGTCCCTGTTATTTCTATTTATACACGTTCCAACGACCGGAACTTCACTTTCCGTTTTGTGGATACACAGACCAATGCCAGAGAAAAAAAAGTACTTGTTTCTGGGGTTTATTTTCAATTTGAAATTTCCGGGATAACTTCCAGGAAAATTGTTATTATTCAATGTCAGAGGATTTTAATAAGAGAAACGTAATTAATTGGTTGATAAACATTTTGATTGGTGCAAGCCATGATTTCCTTATCTAAAATTTATGATTTTGATCATGGGGAAAGGAATAAAAAATGCATTTTACGGGTAGAAGAAGCAGAATAGAAGAGAAATTCTCCCAATAAAAAATAGAAATAAACGTGAATGAGAGAATCTAAATGTGGGGCAGTGAGAATATTGTCTCTTTTTTCGTGCTGGAGGAAGAATTTTTTTCCATTTTCCAAACACTCTGGACAATTGAACACCAAAGGGTGGAATGAATGAAACACGGCGGAAGAAGAATAAATGTGGCATACGTTTTTTTTGCTCCAACCAAAGGGATAAAAATATGAACCAAAGATAATGTTATTTATGTCCCCGGAATTTTTGGTGAGTTTATTATTGAATTGAGAGGTGTGCTCGCTGCGACGCTTGTTCCTTGCGAGTCATGCTTTTTGCGAAGTATGACCCTCGGGACGTTTGACCCTTGCAAGGCATGACCCTCTTGACGTTTGACCCTCACGACTGATAATCCTCGTAAAATTCTGTCACGAGGGTTTCTGTGCTGATAGTTGGATTCATGGATTTTCTACCAGTTATTTACCTTTTTTACCGTTTAGAGGTAAATTTATTTTCATCACGCTGTGACGAAAAGTCCAATTTCCGCCACATTGTGATGAAAAATATTGTTCGTAACTCGTGAAAAAATGTTTTTTGCACTCGTTACGAAATATACTATTATTTATGTATTTATTTAGAAGGTTTACAAGACCCAACAACCCGAGGCCAATAATAAGATCAATAAAAAGAGTAACAAATTCATTATAAAGGTGCAAAAAGTGAGGTATAAGAATAAAGATCAAGATAACAATGTGAGTGATGGCATATCGTATCGAACCAATAATCAAACAGTATCGCTAGACTCATTCCTTACATTGGTAATAAACTTATGCAATTTACTCGCAAGTACACCGATCGAATCATCGAAGATGTCGACAGATCTATCGAATTCAACAAAGCTATTCACATGCTTAACTAGTCTATGAAGAGGTGAATGAAGACTCAAGTTTGATTGAGGTGAGGGGAGGTAGAACAATGCTCCATGGGACCGAGAATGCACAGGAGGAAGCCTTAACGACAGACGCTCCAAAAGAGTAGGACACTCAACATAATTTCTCATAAGCTTGATAATGAACATGATGTCTGTTCATCGCCTTCTCTCATCGAGGGAGAACAGCCTCACCTCAGCGCAAAGCAATACCTTATCGACGCCCCTATCCAGATAAACACCAGTTGTCTTCCACAGTAAATATTTAGCAAATCATCTCTGAACCGCTTCAATCCTACTTGAGTATTTCAAATAACCAGGAGACCAAACGGAACCAGCGTAATCCAATTTAGGTCTGACCAAGACACAAAACAATGTTCTTATTGATCAATATCATAAAAGGCCTTGGTGAACCTAATGACAAAGTCTAAAGAACGCTTGGCATTACCAGTATTCTACTGTATACCGTAGAAAACCTCGATTTTCAGTAAAGGGCCCAACTCTGTTCACAAGTGTGAAGTTGGCAGCCCTCGGCTTCGCCTCGCGCTGCCAACCACGCGAGCTGAAAAATTCCATCGCACGTGTATCTGAACAACATTGTATGTCAGTGATGTTACTTTTTTTTCTTTCCATTCCCATATAGCCGATTAGGCTTTTTATAGTTCCATTCCTCCCCCACCATTGCTTGTATCCTGCTATTGTGACTTTAGTCATAATTATTTTGTACAACATAATGTACAGTTAATAAATAATCAATCAATCAATCAATCAAACCATGTCGCATTGTACCCCAGGAGCTGTGCTCCATGTACAGACTCTCCTGGTGACCAAGGGAAACCATGGAAAACCTTGGCCGACAGGGACGTCCATCGACCGGATATTATCGGAGAAGGTTCAATCTCGCATTCAATTTCGATGATTTCCGGTGTCTAGACTCCCGTTCCACAGTTTCCGAAAGATTAAAAACCCCACTTTTCCCCAAGCGGGACTCGAACCCGCTCCCCTACGGGTCCCGCGACCCCGGCCCAGAGATTCAACCACTCCGGCCACCGTTGTCGGTACAGTGATGTTATTTCGGTCATATGCAAGTAAACGGAAAGGCATATTTCGGCACTCACTCCATTCTCAATTAAATCGCAAACAAGATCTCGAACAAGCGTTGCTGAATATGAAACCTCGAATCAGCATTACTCATGGACTACACGACCAACCTCATCCAAACGGCCCCGGAATGTTTATACTTACATCACGTCCCATAAAAAATAACAAAAAGAACGCTCCCAGTGTGACTCAACTGCCCCAAACAATGCAATAACGGAGAGTCGGAATGAGAGGAACAAGAAATTTCATCTAAACATTCTTGCAAATATCTTGAAAACCACTGGGTGCGGAAGAAAATATGTAAAAACTTTTTTGTAGTGCATGAAATTCCCTATAAAAAATGTTTGTATACATTTTCTAAGAGACCCACTCCTTCTCGAGATATCAATAGTTTAATCAACAGGACTGAATATTAATCGAGTCATAATATGCTTTTATACTACTGAAATTGCATTGCAGCCACTGAACGCGTCATCTTAATATGAGGTTATGCACTGCGTTTCTGATTGTTTATAAGGACTTTTCAGGGTCTGAAGAGCCTCAAATAATCAGTGAAATTTCGCAAAATTCCAATTTTTTAGGGGAGGATGGGGCAAAACGGCCCCCCTTCAATCGTCAATATTTTCCGATTCAATAATCCGATTGGGGTGAGTTAGAGCTCGTTTTAAAGAATGAAAAACTATCTTCAAAATGAAGTTGAAACTGAGAATTTTCACAATGTCATTCACAAGTTATTGACAATTGAAGGGGGGCCGTTTTGCCCCACCCTCCCCTATTGTAAATATTGAAGTTAATCAATTTGTCCTCAAGAGATTATTTCATCTCAGGGCTCTGTAAAAAGCATTTGTATTTATCTGTTGAAAAAAAACCATTCAAGCCCCCTCAGTGAAAACCTGAACCGCTCGATCCCTCAACCCCATTCCAAAATCATTGCCAACCTCCTCAGTCCCTCCTCCCCCTGCAACTGTCCAACTCAATGATCCCAGCAACGGTCTGAGTGCTTCGCGTAATTAGATTACCCGAGTCCCTACCATCCTCATACACTCAAGAAATCCTAAACTCTCCTAAAAACCCAAGAAGGTCTCCGCCCACCAACGCCCCCCAGCAATCAACCCCCGAAACCAAATCAAAACTGAATAAAAAAAATGAAAGCGATTACTATTAGAACTCCATCCACACCTATTGATTTTCCGACCTATTGTTTTGGAATTTCGCGTCTGGAAAGAAGTCCTCCCCTTTTTATTTCTTTCATGATGAGAAAATAATGAAAATAAAATGTCGTGCGGTTGTATTTAGAGTTAGATTAAAATTCTCGGAATATTTAAATTGCGTAGGGTCATCCCGAAACTATATTTGAGGTTAGTTAATCCCAAAATCATCCAAAAACTGCCAATTCCGCCGATCTTTTGGGGATAGCAGAGTCTTTAGTTTCTTATCGTAAAGGAATTTTGTATTAAATTCTACTGGAAATCCGAGGGAGACTCCTCCCAGCAATCAACCCCCCAAATCAAAACTCGATTAAAAAAATGAAAGCCATCCCTATTAGAACCCCATCCACACCTATTGATTTCCCGACCTATTGTTTTGGAATGTCGCGTGTGGACACAAGTCCTTACTCTTTTATTTCTTTCGTGATGTAAAAAAAATGAAAATAAAATGCCGTCAGACCTTATTTAAGGTTAGATTAAAATCTCGGAATATTTAAATTACGTAGGGTCATCCCGAAAATATATTAGCAGTTAGTTAAGCCCAAAATCATCCAAAAACTACCGATTCCGCCGATATTTTGGGGATAGCGGAGTCTTTAGTTTTTTATCGCCAAGGAATTTTGTATTAAATTCTCCTGAGAATCCGAGGGAGACTCCTCCCAGCAATCAACCCCCCAAATCAAAACTCGATTAAAAAAATGAAAGCCATCCCTATTAGAACCCCATCCACACCTATTGATTTCCCGATCTATTGTTTTGGAATGTCGCATGTGGACACAAGTCCTCACTCTTTTATTTCTTTCGTGATGTAAAAAAAAAGAAAATAAAATGCTGTCAGACCTTATTTAGGGTTAGATTAAAATCTCGGAATATTTAAATTACGTAGGGTCGAAAATATATTACCAGTTAGTTAAGCCCAAAATCATCCAAAAACTACCGATTCCGCCGATATTTTGGGGATAGCGGAGTCTTTAGTTTTTTATCGCCAAGGAATTTTGTATTAAATTCTCCTGAGAATCCGAGGGAGACTCCTCCCAGCAATCAACCCCCCAAATCAAAACTCGATTAAAAAAATGAAAGCCATCCCTATTAGAACCCTATCCACACCTATTGATTTTCCGACCTATTGTTTTGGAATTTCGCCTCTGGAAAGAAGTTCTCCCCTTTTTATTTCTTTCATGATGAAAAAAAAAATGAAAATAAAATGTCGTCAGACCGTATTTAGGGCTAGATTAAAATTCTCGGAATATCGTAATTACGTGGCGTCTGACCTGTCAATTCTCCATGAATCACTTCTATTTTCGTAGAACCCTCATCCGTCTGCTCACCCCCACCCCGAAAATATATTTGAGGTTAGTTAACCCCAAAATGGTTCAAAAAAACCGCCCAAACAATCGGCAATTTTGCCGATCTATTGGGGTTAGGGGAACGCATGTTTTTACATCCCAAAGGCATTTTTTATTCTTGTTTCATCGACAGAAATGGAAGTTGGAAGAGTGACGAGGACTATGCGGCGCACGCCCATCTGTCCGGGTACGTCGGAAAAATCAATAATATTTGAGATTTTCACGAGGATTTTTGGGTTTTTGTAGGATTAGGGGGACTACATGACACTTACCAGTTTAGATCATCCTTGGTTGGCTTTTGTTTTTGTTTTTGATGAGTGTTTTTAACCAATTTGTCACTTTTCAGATCGCACCAACCTCACGTCCGCACACAACACTTACGACTCGATTATACGGTCCAGTTCCAAGGTTCCGCGGGTTCAGCAGACAGGAGCGTACGTTTATGTTGCGGGTTGGGGGAAAAAGGGGTTGTAATTCTAAAGATTTACATTTTTTTTTCACACCAGTGTTTGAGAAATTCCTCTTTGGAAAATATGAATTTAGAAAAATATAATTTTTTTTTCAACTTAAAATGCAAAGGTTTTGGATTTGCAATTTTTTGGGTGAATTTTGATTTTGAGAAAATTAATTGTTCAATTTTTTTAGTTTTTCAAAAAATTAGAAAATTTTGGTTTTTTCATCGCAAACATGAATTTTTTTTTCAGTTGTTCATCAATTTTTTCGGTTTTTGTGGCAATTTTGATTTTGAGAAAATTAATTTTTCCACTTTTTTAGTTTTTCGAAAGATTAAAAAATATTAAAGTTTTTTTACGCAAATAATGATTGTTTTTTGAAAACGAAAACATTCAATGATTTTTTAAAAAATTATTTCGCAATAAGTTATTATTTATTATTTTTTGTATTCATTTATTTTATTTATTTATTATTTTATACCCATCCGACTCAAATCCCGAGCACTTAATTTTCTTTATTTCATATAGGGCGGGTGGGGTAAAACGGACAATTTAGACTNTTATTTTATACCCATCCGACTCAAATCCCGAGCACTTAATTTTCTTTATTTCATATAGGGCGGGTGGGGTAAAACGGACACTTTAGACTTTTTTAAAATTATTCATAACTCAGGAACAAATTGATCAATTGAGCTCAGTTTAGGCTCGTCACAAAGGGAAAGAATTGTTCTTTGTATTGTAAAAAAAATTATTAAATTTTATCAACATTTGAACCCCTCATTAACATTTAAAAAAAGTCAAAGGTGTCGCGGTTTTACCCCGACCTCCACTACATTATTTCGATTTTTAAAAAGAATTATTTCGCAATGCAATTTCTTTCCAAATTATTTTTTAATTTTTAAAAATTTTGATGAAAAGCGGAAATTGTTGGATTCTTGAATTTCTAGAGATTTTCCGGCATTTTTTACGGAAATTTTGGAAAGAAGGATTTAGGGAGTGGGGGGAGAAGACATGGGGGGACGCGAGTGGTGATACTTCACTGGAAGGATGCAAATATAGCCAATCCAAACAAACAGACTTTCCTCTAAAAATATCGGTTTCAACTCCCCCAGGTTGATCTCACGTGGGAATAATGGATTTGATTTGGGGATTCACTAGAATGACCCCAATTTTCGCGATAAAAAGAGAATGGATGTAGATACGAGAGTAAAATAGAATAAAGATCCCCGATTCTTCTGCGAATTTTTTTTTACATTTTTGAAAAACAAATAAAAAACGCAAATAAAAAAAATCGTAACTTAATTTCCTTTTTTTCATCTTGTTATTATATTTTATTTTTGCCATAAACAACCCACATAAACAGCTCTTGCTAGATACACGTATGTAATGTTTTACGAAATGAAGATAAATTTCATTATTAAAAAAATCAAAATGAAAATCAAAATCAAAAAATCTTTGCGAAATATTCGTGACAACAGCAATTTCCTGCACTACAGTACTCCAAAAATTTATCAGTTCCATAAACTAGAGAACATTTTGGATTTTTTTTTGGAAGCGCCGAAAAACCCGAAATGAAAGTATAAAAAAAATTTTTGGAGCAGTTGGCGTTGGTGAGTGCCCAGCGTAAAACGCACCAAATTTGGTCATGCCCAGCCACCTCCGTCCGGTGCGTGTGTGTTGAGAGGTCGCCGATCGTTTTAATTCAACACAGAGAGCATTAACTCGATACGTACACAGTGAGCAGTAAGGATTGCAATGATGCAACGATATCCCGAGACCCGTATCTTATCTCCGGAGCTCGCCTCTTGAAGTTGAAAACAAATCTCAGGTAAACAGACATTGCAGAGGGCTTCCTGGAAGTATTTTTGACGCTTCTGAGAGTCAACAACCCCTTTTGAACCTCTTGAACTGTCTCGAGTGTGTTTGATAAGTAATTCTAAAAAAAATTCTTCAATTTTGTTTTATCAGCGGGAAGAGACTCGGTGGAGGCTTGCGCCAAGTACTCTACTGCGAGTGATGTGATACGTATTTTCAGATAAAACGCTGGAATCAGAATTCCCGAAAATTCTCTGATTTTATAAAAAATTCAAGCAAATTCTTCGGTTTTCTAGAAAAATCTGTAGCGAAGCGCTCCAAGTTCTTGAGGAATATCTCCAAATCTAAGGGAGATAACGAAAATTTTGTAATGAACTTTGTTGTAGAGCGAATTACGGGCTATAAAAAAGACTTTAACAAAAATTTTGCTATTTTCCTTAGATTCTTTCTTAGATATTCATTGAAAACTGGCCAAAAGTCCGAAGAAATTGCCCTTGTATTGCATATAGTATAGCTATTTTTGCTAATAAATTAGGAATATGCTTCGGAATGGTTATTTTGCACATCATTTCCTTCCATCATGTATAATTCATTGTTTATTTCATTTTCTTGAATTGAATCAATTTATTTTTAACTAATTTTGTCAAATTTTCAACATAGTTTAATGTTATTATCATCATTATTCTTATTATCCCTTTCTTCTATACAACCGGTTGTCTTTTTTGCAGTTCTACCTCTCCCCTCAGTCCTTCGATAAAATGTTAATAGAAAAATTTTATTTATACATACTTGAATGAATTTGAAATATCACATTTTAAGAAACCATCAGAAAGCTCACTTTCAAGGAAATGCATGAAAAATTCGTAATTTTCAACAATCATCATAAAAATCAAATCATTATAGATATAGCTATCGTAATCATCTTTTAACTTCGACTTAATGGCATTAAAACAAACATTTTAATCTATAATTGAATTCATTTGAAGCATGATATTCAAAGATATCCCCGGAATTCTGATTTTCAAAAAATACAAAATTTTTGCAAATTTTCAAATAAATCAAAATAACGATTATCGCTATCGCCTTCATCTTCGAACTCAGTCAAAAGGACATCCAACAAATGTTTTAAGCCATCATTCAATTAATTCAGAACATTTTCTTTAGTTATCGTGGGACAACCGATTTTCGAATAAATTCGAAAATTAAAGAAGCTCATCGATGAATTGAATTTTAATTAATGGCGATCGATAGGGCTCAACAGTACCTATATTTAAAAGAAAAAGATTCAATTCCAACCATTCAGTAGCGAACAATTGAAGAAAAACTTTGCTACATGCGTACACATATACACACGTACGTATGAGGTCTAAAAATTGCATTTTCGGATTTTTTGGATCATCCTGAGTCGATATAACATAAAAAATCCAAAACTTAAATTTGGAAGCAAAAATGAATCGCCTTAAGGATGCCAAGTGAATTTGGCGATGACCTTGAAAATTGACATTCACCAACAAAGTTATAATTTTTTTAATTAATAGTATTAGACAGATGGTGAACATCGGTGACAATTTTAGAATTTTAGAACTTATGGATATCGAGAAATTGAATAAACAAAATCAGTCTTATACACGCCCTCTTATGGAGTTTTGATTGAATTGAACCNACCCCCTAGGAACTCAAGAAAAATTTGAAAAAATTTGAAGATATGGGGAATGATGTGTTCAATGTGATGGCGACAAAAAACAATGGGGTACCGGGGTGAATAAGAGAGATATTTCAACCCGCCGTACCCATTTGATCCCATGCTTTCTCGAGGTTCGTCACGCGAAATAGAGGATTTTCCGCATTTATTTTCTCGATGTCTAGTTCCGGCTGCGGGTTTGAAATTTCGTCGGATGGATGAATACATATTTCTCCAATGATGGAGGGAAAGAAAACATTTTTTAAAATTTTTTTTTCAAATTCACTTGGCACCCTTAAGAAATGTTATTATCGCCAAAATGCTTCAATTCCCTCATCATGCAGCCCAAGCCGATATACTGCAGTAGCAATCGCCCACCGATAACCCGCTCCCCCGCCCCCTCCACTGGAATTCCACCATCCTCAAATTCCGCTGATTCAAACTTTTCCTCGAGCGATAGAAAAGTGGAACAGAACCGAGCGAAGAAGCGCGCAAGAACATCAGCGGCAAAAAGTGGGGATGACGAATGAAAACAAAGCGACGGGCGAGCGCAAAAAGAAAAAAAGAAAGAAAAACAGACTCGAAAAATTCATGTCAATTTCAAGTGTAGGCGCCTCGGTCGAGGTTGAATGCCTCCCAATGTTGCACTTGTTATTCTCCATGACGAAATAGTAACGACACAAGTGTTTCTTCAACCAATACTTCTACCCTAGCCGATAATGAGAGCATAAGTGGCGTGGGTGCGTCAGTTTGTCTTGCGAAAGGGGGGCATCCAGTGTCCAAGCCCACGTGAATGTCTTTTTTACAGAGAACTAATAACTAAACCATTTATAAATGCACTAGAGTCTCCAGTTGGAGCATTAAGACCCCTGGGACGCTAACCCAGTGCCAAAATTCAACGAAGTATGGCTCATATATTAGAAGATTGGATTAATGCCAGAATTGCATTTAATCTGCAGTTGCGTTTGTACTCCGG
>NW_021680378.1:1052204-1053911 GCF_001412515.2 Diachasma alloeum | reverse complement strand
GGGGGGGGGGGGGGGGGGGGGGGGGGAGTTTGAAATTTTGGTGCGGCGTCGGCGGGAGCTTGCAGGGGACTTTTTTTATCGATTGAGCGGAGTGCTCTTGCGGACGGAGGACACAAGATGGCGGTTGGTGTGAGGAATTGGAACGAGAGCTTGGCGTTGAGGAAAAGGAGTGTTTCAGTTAGTTCAGAGGATTGAACGGGTGAAATTAATATTTGACCCTTGTGTTTGACCCTTTAATATGGCAATTTATCATTCCATCAATTCCATATCAATTTAGCATTCCATCAAAAATTACCGTGGTAAACCTGAATGATTGCTGAATATTGCGTAGAATTTTTCTGTAATAGAAAATGATTTTTTATCAAACACGTTCGGTAAAATTTCACTTCCATTCGTCCCCATGACCTTCAAATAATTTTTTGTCATTCCGGCCGTAAGGCAGCGTTTCACGGACGCGGAGGCTACGGCCGTCATGACAAAATAGTATATTTCGTAACGAGTGCAAAAAAGTGTTTTTTGGCGAGTGGGAGGTTTATATCACGAGCCGAAGGCGAGTGATATAATCCCACGAGTTAAAAAACATTTTTCACGAGTTACGAACAATATTTTTCATCACAATGTGGCGGAAATTGGACTTTTAGGCACGCGGAGCGTGCATCGGATATCTCCCCGATGCAAATCGGATATTATCCTATGCCGTTGCAAATAATCTCATTGGCTTTCTCAGGATACCTCGTGTCCGTCACAAGCCGTTTACGGACATTGTGAAGAAAAATTATGTTCGTCACTCGGCCAAAATAGTATATTTCACCATTAGGCCGAAAAAAACTTTTCTGGTGAATATGAGTTTGCAGTCTGAACCGAAGGCTACAATCATATGAGCTAGAAATCGTATACTTCAAATTTATTGAAATCTTTGTAAATAAAATTTTTCTTCTAACATTTTATCGAAGGGCTGAAGCGAGTGATGAAACTGTGAAAAATACAATCGGTCATATAGAATCATATAGAAGAAAGGGATAATAAGAATAATGATGATGATAACATTCAACTAAATTGAAAATTTGACAAAATTAGTTACAAAGAAATCTCATTCAATTTAATAAACAGAAATAAATTATAGAATGACATGATATGTAAAATAACCACTCGGAAGCATATTGCCAATTTATTAGCAAAAATAACTATACTATATGCAATACAATAGCAATTTCCCACGTCTTTCAGTAAAATTTGCCTCGATTTTCTAGGTAATTTTAATCCAACTTTTCTCTCCGTGCAGCTTGTCTGCGAACAATCGAGATTATCTCGCCCCAATAAATAAATTATCCCAGTCATTGGCTCAGGGCGACTAAAGATAAAAATCAACTCATTTCGAAAAGGGCAAATGGTAGAATTCCCCTTGCTCCGTAAGTAACCCATACCCACCAATAAATACGCAACTCTGGATGACTGCTGTCTGTTCATTTCCCTCTTTTCAACGATTCCATTCACCCCCTCCCCCCCCTCCCTAGCAATTGCCCGTTTTTCGTAACAACAAACCCCATCTCTCTTTTATTCCGACCCTGAGATACTCCCCTTTCCTGCCGATCTAACATCTCGCCGAGTTACGCGAGAAAACTTTGTCCATTAATTTCTTCCGAGAAATTTTATCGCTACTGCTTTCATATCGCAATGAAGTAGGTTCTCCCCCCCCCCCCCCCCCCC
>NW_021680378.1:1045910-1052185 GCF_001412515.2 Diachasma alloeum | reverse complement strand
ATATCTCTTTTGGATGAGACGACGACGTCGACGACGCCTATCGTAAAACCGAATCGTCCGTCGAATGTTTCATGGGTTGTCTGTTTCAACCCCCCATCGATCCCCCGCTGGTTCCCTTCTATTGTGATGAATTTCTGTTATGAGAGGAGTCCAACGTCAACTACTTTCGGAAGTTTTTGGGGATCGAAGGATGAGAAAAGCTCAAAAAATTTGCGGAAAAATTATCATTCAAATCGCCAATTTTTTGAGAAAAACAAATTCAAAGAGAATTAGAATTGGCAGTGTCTATTAGAAGGCTCCACGGTAGATTCTCACTCACATGTTATCTGAGATCTCTGTTATGAACTTTGGTTTTCAACTCTGAAAGCAGAGTTGAAAAACTGAGTTGTGACAACATTGCCCAGGGGGATCTAGGAGTCTCCCCTGGTTGGAAGAACATCCTTAGAATCATTTGCACGCCATTTCGAGACTCGCCCTTTCATTCGGGCCCAAAAAAAACATTCACATCTTGTCTGACATCTCTGTTATAAACTCTGCTTTTGAACTCTAGAATTAGAGTTCGACAGGAAGTATCATTCGACATGCGGCCTAAAAAAACTTTTCTGGCTCATATGATTGCAACCTTCGCCCAAACTCATATACGCCAGAAAATTTTTTTTCGTGTCACGGGACCTGAAAAACCCCATTTTCTGGCTGCGCGCCTCGAAATTGGCGTTTTGCAGGTCCCTCGACACGAAAATTAATATACACACCTCGCCTCGAATACATATCACCCTCCCCCACGTGCTTGCCAGTGGGGGACGGTGATCTGTTTTTCAAGGCTCGGGCATGTAATGTACTATTCCGGACCTTTATTTTCCCTCGTCCGGGGATTGGTATTGGCCCTTCCCCAAACTCGTTGTTAAATTTCTGGTTTCCAATAATACCCGGCAAAAATTAATCTCATGTTTTTCTCTCTATGTTTACATACGGGTATGAAGAACTTTTTTATGGACGAAAATTCTGAGTAGTGTGCGCTATGATGTTTATGATTTTGGTTTTTGGGTCTAAACAGAGTTGAATAAATAGGACCTATTTTGTCCACATCACCAGAGGCCCAGGGCGTTGTATCCCTTTGTCATTTTGTTCAGTCTAATTAATAAAGTCTAATAAAGTCGTTTTATTTATTTACCGGTTTGGTTATTCAAATTATCCCATTTCCAATACTCGTAAAAGTGAAAATCACTACAGAAAAATATCGTTCACGGCTATTAGTGCTATGGGGTTTTTTTATTCGCGTGGTTGGCCAGTCCTCACCTTCGGTTCGGACGCCAACTCCACGCGAGGAAAAAACCCCATGGCACTCGCCCTGAAAAAAAATATCTCAGCCTAATGACGAAACATACTATTTGCTCACAAGGTGTCATCCCATTTGTCGACAATGCATAATCTGCTTATTTCATTCCAAAATGAACTTCACCGTTGCCTAGACGAGTCAAAAATGAATTCAACTCCCCACTCCCCCCATCACCCAAAATTCAACCCGCTCATAAATTCCCATTCCACTGCACCGTTAAATTTATGGTTCCTCTACTGAAACTAGAGCCCCGAAATTCCTAATGCACCAGTGCAATCCCTCCTCACAGGTTAGAATCTCCGAGACGTCATGCGGAAGCTCTCTCGCGCCAAGGGACTTTATCGAGGTACCAAAATTACAAAGATACCTCCGCCATAACCTCGTTGCAACCGTATCGATAGTAACAAAAAAAATATGGGTGTGGCTGTGGCGGAAGGGGGGATAGACACTGTTCCGTGGCCCGGGAGCTCTCGATGTTTTGCCAAAATGTCGGGGGCTACGTCGAGACGGCGCCAGGGGGTCTGGAGCCAAACTTATAACCGCCCCCCCCCCCCGACCGCCCGCACCAATCTCCTCCACTGATAAAGGACGAAGTTTCCCAAATGTTCCACACTGCGACATTTCCCGGGGTTTAATATTTTTCCCCCATCTCTTTTGTTCTTTATACATCAACCAGGAGCTTCATGTCTACCCTTTTCCGGAGGCTGAAAAAATATTGAGGTTAGGGTCGTACTGCGTGACAAAGATCTTATTTTCATGAAGAAAAATTAATTTTTTGTGCCACCCCGTTGGTGAAGCCTCGATTCACGCAGGCAGCGCATACAAAAATCGCGCCTGATCATTGAGGATAGTATATTTCGATACAAGTGCGGAAAAATATTTTTTCGGCTCGTGCTATAAACCTCCCACGACCCAAAAACACTTTTCCCATGAGTATCGAACGATATTTTTCATCACAATGTGTGAAATGAGGGATTTTGCGCACGCGAAGAATGATGAAAGAATTTTAACGTCCGCGGGGATTGGTATTGGCCCTTACCCAAACTCGTAAAAGTGAAAATCACTACGGACGAGCCTTCGGCTCGGACTTGCCAACTCCACACGAGTGAAAAACCCCGTGACACTCGGCTTGAAATATTTCTGATGAATATGAATGCATAAATCTATTGCATCCTTTTAAAAGATACTTCTGAGTTGGGAATAATTTTCCGCAGGTTATTCTACAATTTGGTTTATTGTTGTTTTCAAATGAAAAATAAGATATTCAATGGATTCAATAGTTTGACGTGGGACGGCCAAATAAGCTATAGTTGCTTACATTAAAACATGGATCGGCATCAATCATTAGTTTATTAATATTATGAGAAGTTGGAGTTTACAGTAATTAAGGTTTACTTATCTTCATTGAAATTTTGAAATTAATTGATGATTCAAATTTTTAATTGGCTATGAATAATTGATAATATAGAATTGTCCACTGACTATTTGGCAAATATTTCCAAATTTCATAGAAGGATTTTCGATTACCCGAATAATTGTAAATCGTCCGAATGGAATTATTGATTGATAAAAGAGTTTGAGAATTGATTAGGGGAGACCGGAGCAAAGCGGGGTAGCTAAGACAAAGAGGCGGGTGTCAGAGCTTCTGTCATACTTATATTGCTTTTTAGCGATCACTAGTCATATTCTAAAATTATCAACTCGTGTCTCCAACGTATTGTAATTGGGGACACAATGGGGTAGTGTCGAAAAACTTTAAAATAATTATAAATGTTGTTTCTTTGTTTTTCACCTTCGAATGTCCAAAAAACGACAGAAAAACTCTGGAATCGGTAGGGTTTTAATACAAATACCCAATATGGCGGCTCATTCCGGTGTTTGAAAGAATTGAAAGAATTTCCAGAGTTCTTCCATTTTTTTTTTAATTTTTCCTTAGTATTATTCGAGTTTTTTGAGCTGTTTTTAACTTTTTGTTGATCCTTGTCAACACCTTGAATTTCTCTATTTTGGCCTTTTTTTATGTACCCCACTATGCCCCGGTCTCCCCTATTTAATTGGTGGTTAATTTAAAAATTAAAAAATTCATGAGTAATTTTAAAAATTGATTTATTAAATTTCACTTATTTCCACTTTATGATGATGAGTCCGAGGTCTGCATTAAAACCCGGGAAATACTCAAATGTTAGAGTTTCGTTAAAAATTACTATCCATTGATCAGTTTAAATGATAGATTTGAAAAATTGATGAATTTAAGTGAAATAAAGCTGAATATTCCATTTTGAAACGAATCACTCTTCTTACTGATTTTGAATTTGAACATATTTTGATGTGAATTGTGGAATGCAAAAAGAAAAAATTATGAAATATCATTATGGGAAAAATAGTGATGTGGGGTTGTCGATTATAGAGAGGGCATTCTTGAGAATGTAAAAAAGGGGGAGAATGTTCGGAATGAGATGTCTTAGTTGAATGTCTCCGGAGGATGACGGGTGAGGATTTTTCTTTTGTTTTTTCGGGGTATGATTTATGGATCGGCGGTGACGTCATCGGTTGTATGAGGGAATAAATTCATTTCTTTGAGAGGTTTCCCGGGTATGAGTCGGGGAAGTTGTATCATGGAGGAGTCTATGAAGTTTTTCGAGGGGGAGGAATGCTCGGTCTATCGGAGAAATTGAATTACCGTGAGTAAATCATAGTTATGGAGGGAGGGATGCGATGCAGTTTTTTTGATTAAATGAATTATAATGATTTTGTTAGTTTAGGTAAATTTGAATTAGTTTCATTTTTACGAGAGTTTTCAAATTGGATTGAGTGCATGAATCTTTATAAAAAATTATGGTATAAAAATTCAAAAGATGAAAAAATGCGAAAAAGCGTGAGAATTTTGAGTTCCATTTTTTGCAGTAGTTCTTCATTTTTTTTACCTGAATATTTCGCAGTGGCTCTTCATTTTTTTGGTTTATTTCAGATAGAATCTTATATTTGACAGTCTATGGAAATCGGGTTGTTCTACACGGAGAGAAATGTTCAGTAAAAATTACGGACAATCACAATTACTCACAATTTACTCACCGATTACGGAATCGATTCAGAAAATTTAAGTGACCATATCGTGATTTTTCACAGGAGATTCAGATAAAAATTACGGAACGCTCGGGAAAAATTCCGTGACAATTCCGTAAAATTTCCTACAACCACATTTCGCTCCGGACTTACGGAAAAGATATTACGTAATTTTTATTGAATATTTCTCTCCGTGTATTAACATAATTTGTTCAAATCTTTCCCAATTCACCTCCTGATGTTGTCCACTGCACTCGGCTTGGCCAAAATTCGATTGGGAAAAATAATACCCCTCGAGATTCAAAATTAATCGGGTATTTCCCTCAACCTCCCCTGCAAACAAACCATCGTGCCAAGTTTTGCAGAAAAATCTCTCGCGCAAGCGTTCGGAATTTTGTAACCTGCAAAACCTGATACCCTCATTTGTTTGCAACGAAGCTGTCAGGAAATTATTGCACTAAGCAATATTTATTCTATTGTTTATTCCTCTACTGCGTCAAATTTCTGGGTTCTTTCTCTCAGGGTGTTTATATATATATATATATACAAACGCGCGGGCCTATGCCTCATTTGAACGGTAATAAAAAGAACAAGGACCTCTTGAAGGAAAACGGTCACAAAAGACCACCATAAAGGCTAGAGGCCAGAGGCGAAGGAGTACTGCAGTTTTCCTCAAAAGCCAGTCTCTCATAACGAGAGGAGGCGTGAAGACCTCTTAACCCTCGATCAGTCGCGTCATGGCACGAGCGCCGTTCTGTCTCGATTTTTATTTTTTACGCTGAAACGTTTTTGAGAAAAAATCTGAAAAAATTGGAATTCCTACTTTCCACCATGTCAAACATTTAAACAATTTTTGTTCTGTGCATCTTTGCACCGATCAAAAATTAAAATTCCTTAAAAATTCGACTCGGTCAAAATCTCTGTGTTTAACCTCTAAACGTCCAATTTTCGCACCGAATGGAAATCAATTTTTGAATGTTTTCACTTTTCTCGTTTTATACTGATATTAGTTGTTAGTTGGAAGTTCAAAGTTACTAGTTTAATAATAAATACATTATGTAAGACGTCTATAAACCAAAGCGTCCCAGTAGCGCAGGTTCGAGTCCCGGTAATGAAAGATTTTTTCATCACCGGAAAACGAACCCAGTGCATGTGGAGTTAGATATAAGTTAGCTTAGAGGCAAGTGCGGGTAGGGAATTAGGCTGGGGTACCGCGTAGGTACTGGGACGGGTAGGTAAAAGACCACAACGGTCATACCATCTGGCACCACCCAATTTAATAAATACATTATTTTTTTGAACTTTTTTTTTCTCAAAATGGTAAATACACGAAACGGCGCAGCGCTCATCACGGGACCAGATACGTTTGGTGGAGAGGTGTGACCACTCGAGGTTTAATAAAGATCCAAGTTTTCCATAAAGTGTTTTCAACTTATTTCAAATAGTTCCTACCCATATTCCAATAGAAATAACCAATAATTTTGAAGCTCTTGGGGTATTACTACTGAATATTTCTCTCCATGTATACATCATGGAGTTCACTATCAACTTCACTCCAATAGTCAATCCCAATTACAAATCCTCAAAAAAACGTATGAATCACACCACTGAATCACTCCAACAACATCGATAAAATCCCTCGCCCATTACAAACCCACTGGAAAAACAGACAAACATAAAGCCATCCCATAGTCACCGATATTAGCCCCTATCCTCAGCCATTTCACGACACTAACTCCCGTGCATTATTCATATTCAGATCTTTCTACCTCATATAGTTTACGATTATGTCTGCAGCCTCCCGCCGAGGGGGGGGAGGGCTGAAAAAATTCTTCACCATGGAACAAGAGATGAATACATCACCCCCCCCCCCCCC
>NW_021680378.1:1041782-1045854 GCF_001412515.2 Diachasma alloeum | reverse complement strand
CCCCCCCCCGTCCACCTCACCCTCACAGAATAAAAAGCAAAAATGAAAAAAATAAAAAAAAATCCCAGAGCAAATATTTTTTCAGCTACTGTGGCCCAAATTCTTGCTTACATCACGCCTTGATAATTTGTTTACTCTCCAGACATCCGGGCGGTGGGGAGGGATGACGGCGAGAGGGGGAGGGGGTGGGGGAGGCAATAAAATGGCGGATGATTGCCAGAGCGCAGACTTTTTTTTCCTCGAGAAGAATAAAAACAAAACTTTTTTGCATTGGCCACGTGGCCGATACAAATGACACGTTTCCGGGCTGACGAAGAGGAAAAAAAGAGAGTGCACAAGGATGACAGAAAGAGAAAAACACGAGAGAGAAAAAAAGATTGTTTTCCCCCCCTCCTGACAAATGACTAACAGTGATTCCTCTGGTTTTCAGATAATACCAAGTTTCAGCGCTCTCTCAGACCCCTCGTTGGCTCTTCGGCCTCTCGCATCACTGATTTTTCAGATTTTCGTTGTATCATCCAGCTATTTTCCCGGGAAAAGAGGAGCATTGAATATCGGCGGAGGGGACTGGTGAAATAACGACGACGCATAAAAATCGGTTGCGGAAACGGATGCAGGAAGTTCGGGAAGAAGAAGAAACGGGTGGGGGAGGGGGTTTCGGGGGGAGTGGATACGCCTGCGGATTTTCAACACCCGACGGGGGATGAGATAAGTTGTTCCTCGGGGATGAGGTCTTGCTGGGGTAATGGAGTTATTGGAGATTATGAAGAAGTATTGATGAATTGAGTTGAGCTAGACATGAGAAGAATGAGTTATTTCTTGCCTTTAGTCGTTTCAAAATTTCTCGGCCGAAAAACTAAAAAAATTAGCTCTGCTGAAAAACTATGTGCTCCACGTGAGAATATTTGACGGAGCGGGAGAGATTTACTTCACTGAGAGAAAAATCTGAAATTCGATTTACAATAAGAAAATAGTTGAGGCAGTTTTGGTGAACGATACGATTTTTTTTTGTATGCGGCAGATAACATTATAGTAACTTCACAAGCGTAATTTTTGCAAATCAAAATGCAGTTCAACTAACCAAAGTTCAAAAGTAACCACGACAAATCTATCGTGAGTAGAACTATAAAATAGTTGCAATGACTACATTCCATTGTAGTAATCACTTCTCCGGCCATAGTTACCGTAGCTCATGCAAAATTGTTAAGGTCTTTGTGACTATAATTCGATGATGATGGAATATAGTCAGAAGAATCATATTTTTCTCTCGGTGTTAAGGAATATTCAATATCTTTTACAAAAATTGAATTTTTGTCATAATCATCAGAAATATCTCTAGAAGAAGTCGAACTGTTGGTAGGAAAAAATATAATCTTGTACGAGAATCATTTGATCTGCCAGAACTCCATAGGTTTACACCAGTAATAGGCATATTCATCAATCATAATTACTGTTAAATTGTGAAGTTGTCAATTTTTAACATAAATCTTGAAGAATTTTAAATATTAAATTAACTATCAATTTCACGGAAATCTTTTAGGAAAATTCTAGTGCTAGCACGGGAAGAGACGCAAAGTGACGGCCAGGAAAAAATTCTAGTGCCGGCACTAGAAATTTTATTAGGGAAAACGTGAATTTTTCCCCATATTTCTATGAAAATTTCACAGAAAAACGTATTGAATTCGTTAGAAAATTCTATTGAATTTCTATTAAACTTTGTATTAGTTTTTGGCTGATTCTATTGACATGTTCAATGGAAAAAATTCAAGAGAAAAAGTTAACAAAATTCGATTTTTCTATATAACTTATTCTTTTCATATGTTTTCTATAGGATTTGCTCGACTCAAATTTTCTAAGTTTTTTGACGTGGATACGTTTATGGTTTTAATATGGGGGGTCATTTTGGAAAACGATCCTTATGGGGAGCGCCATCTATCGGAATTCTAGAAAATTCTAGACATTTCGAGGTAATTCGAGAAAGAAGGAAAGATCATGGACGTATCCACGTACAATTACAGCTGTATCGAAGATACAGCCGCCTGCAATTTTTCATTCTATTTTTCTTTTCTTGTCATCAAGAAAATCAAACGAAAAAACTTGGAAAACTTGAGCCGAGGCAATTCTATAGAAAATATCTCAATAGAATAAGTTATATAGAAAAAATGAATTCTATTAACTTTTTCTACTGAATATTTTCTATTGAACATTTCAATAGAATCGGCCAAAAAATAATAGAACAGTACAATAGAAATTCAATAGAATTTTCTAACGAATTCGATAGGTTTTTCTAGTCAATTTTTTCGTCCGTGCGTTGAGTGGAGAATCAATGACACTCTCAGCTACCAAAATAAAAAACATCTCCATTCAGAGTAGTCCATTAAAAAAAGTGAGTGAAAACAAACCTGAGAAATGAAAACATTTTCCTTCCATTCCCTCTATCTATTCCGTCACGAAAAGAAAGGGGAACGATGAATGGAAACGTTAAAAGACACTTCAACAGTGAAATATTCCTCTGAAAAATCGGCAGATTCACGAAACGAGAGTCCAAATTTCTCTCAGTGATTTATCATTCCGATCGCATTCATCAATTCCCTCTTCTTTTCTCTCACTGAGACCGCAAATTTATTCAGCAGAATTTGAAATTCATCCCGATGATGGAGGGGGGAGAGTACACTCGAGGAACCAAAAGCCAATACGAATCTTGTCGTAAATAGATAGGAATAAATTTGGATTTGTGATGCTCGGGCGTGTCCAATCGTCGATGGCGTACGGGTGTAAGCATTAATGTATTACATCTCCCCATGCTGAATCCAATGTCAGATGTAGCGGTGGGCAGAGTCAATGGTGTGACTCCAAATGAAGAATATTTTTATTCTTCTTCATGCGATTTTATGGACTGGAATCAATTTTGGGGCACGCGGCTTTGAAAATTGTGTGAAAGCTGAAGGTCTTCAGTTTAAAATTAGCTGCACGAAAAATTTTCATAGAAAAATTCCATGAATTCGAGGGAAATTTCTATTGAACTTCTATTTCTATTGAAGAATTCCACAGCTTTACTGCGTGTCCTTTTTTTTAAAGAAAACAAGTGGGAAATTACTCGTGTATTGCGTATAGTATAGTTATTTTTGCTAATAAATTAACAATATGCTTCCGAATAATTATTTTGCATATCATTTCCTTCTAGGGGAGGGTATGCCTGTACCGCCTACCTAAGGGGAAATGCCAGTTTTATATTTTATATTTCAACATGAGTATAAAAAACGTATTTGTGAGACTTCTTTAACTATTGAACTCGTTATTCTCGAAGTGTAGGCGCCTAATTCTCCTGAGAATCCACAAAATTGATTGAAAATAAAAGAGAGAGCCTATTGAGCGGTACTACCCGCCGTCGGGTAATGCCACTCGGTACGATTCCAATGCCGCTCATAGGATTTTGCGTGTATCGCTCGCGTCGCAACCTAACCTGTACTCGAGTGCTGTCGAGCAACTACGTGGCCGATCCTATGAGCGGTATTACCGGCTCCGCTCGGCGTCAACAAAATTGTTGATAATTATTGCTATGAGTGGAGTTTTGAGTTCGAATTGGTCTCAAATTACGTGTGAAAGTACCACGAATCGAATAACCACAGCTTAATATGAGAATTCAGCGTTTGAAACTATCAAAAACCTTAATTACAAGTCCACAAATTTTGCACTGTAAAGACCTCAAAACTTCGTTACGTGTTTTTTCATATTTAAAGTGGTAAATAAAGTGAAATTTTTCCGACAATCATATCCTATCATCAACTTCTTCATGATCAGGAACAGAAAGAAATTTTCAAGTTGATAGTTGTGGAGAAAATCGGGTGAGCGGTATTACCCGCTGAGCGGTACAGGCACACCCTCCCCTATCCTGTACAATTCATCGTTTATTTCATTTTATTAAACTAAATAAGCTTCAAAAATGCCCAATAGAATATTTCACAACAATAAAATGCGTCTTGTTATCCTCCCAACTATACAAATTTATGCCTCACTAATGCGCATCTATCGGCACAATCGAATATTCCACGGGTGTATGAGGGGGGGGGGG